>NC_053113.1:39004845-39304845 GCF_010015445.1 Perca fluviatilis | reverse complement strand
GAAGCAGAGTATGAGGGCGTGTCCTGACAGTACCTAGGTAAGGACTACTAGCCAGTCAGAAGCAGAGTATGAGGGTGTGCCCTGACAGTACCTAGGTAAGGACTACTAGCCAGTCAGAAGCAGAGTATGAGGGCGTGCCATGCTAGCAGCTAGGCGAGCATTATAACGTGTGTTCCAAAGTGACCCCGTTTGTCTCTGAAGTAAAGGCTGGACTACAACAGAGCTGTTTGGAGCAGTTTGTGAACAGTGTTTTCTGTTGGCGATGGTAAGTCCCTTTAGGGTGGACTTTGGGCTTTTTCACTTTGTAAACCTATAACATGCACAAAAAAGATACAGTTAGGTCTGAAAATATTTGGACAGTGACACAATTTTCATAATTTCAGCCCTGTGCGCTAACACAATGGATTTGAAGTGAAATTATTGAGATGGAATTGTAGTGCAGACTTTCAGCTTTATTTTGAGGGTATTTACATCAAAAGTGGAGGAAGGGTTTAGGAATGACACACATTTTCATACATAGTCCCCTTATTTCAAGGGACCTTAAGTAATTGGACAAATTAATATAATCATAAATAAAATGTCCATTCTTAATACTTTATTGAGAATCCTTTGCAGGCGATGCCTGAAGTCTGGAACCCATAGACATCACCAAACTTTGGGTTTCCTCCTTTGTGATGCTTTGCCAGGCCTTGACTGCAGCTGTCTTCAGCTGTTGTTTGTTTGCAGGTCTTTCTGCCTTAAGTTATGTATTAAGCAAGTGGAATGCATGCTCGATCGGATTGAGATCAGGTAATTGACCATTGTAGAATATTTCACTACTTTGCCTTGAAAAACGCCTGGGTTGCTTTTGCAGTATGTTTTGGGTCATTGTCCATCTGTGCTGTGAAGTGCCGTCCAATCAACTTTGTTGAATTTGGCTGAATATGAACACACATAATGTTCCTATAGATTTCAGAATTCATGCGGCTGCTTCCATCTTCTGTCATATCATCAATAAACACTAGTGACCCAGTGCCACTGGAAGCCGTGCATACCCATGCCATTTAACTGCTTCCACCATGTTTTATAGATGATGTGGTGTGATTTGAATCAAGAGCCGTCCCAAGCCTTGTCCATACTTTTCTCTTCCCATCATTCTGGTACAGGTTGATCTTAGTTTCATCAGTCCAAAGAATGCTGTTCCAGAACTGTGCTGGCTTTTTTAGATGTCTTCTGGCAAACTCTAATCTGGCTTTTCTATTCTTCAGGCTTATGAATGGTTTGCACCTTGTGTTGAACCCTCTGTATTTGCTCTCGTGAAGTCTTCTCTTTATGGCAGACTTGGATAATGATACGCCTACTTCACTAGATGTTGTGAAGGGGTTCTTCTTTACCATGAAAAGGATCCTGCGATCATCAACCACTGCTGTCTTCTGTGGACGTCCGGGCCTTTTTGTATTTCTGAGCTCAGCGGTGCGTTCCTTTTTTCTCAGAATGTACCAAACTGTTGATTTGGCCACTCCTAATGTTTCAGCCTAAAGATGGCCTGCTTTACTTACATTGAGAGCTCCTTTGACCGCATGTTGTGGATTCGCAGCAACAGCTTCTAAATGAAAATATCACACCTGAAATTAACTCCAGACCTTTCATCTGCCTAATTGATGTTGAAATAATGAGGGCCATAGCCCAAACCTGCTCATGAAACAGCTTTTGACTCAATTGTCCAATTACTTTAGGTCCCTTGAAATAAGGGGACTATGTATGAAAATGTGTGTAATTCCTAAACCCGTCCTCCAATTTTGATGTAAATACCCTCAAAATAAAGCTGAAAGTCTGCACTACAATTCCATCTCAATGATTTCACTTCAAATCCATTCTGTTAGCACACAGGGCCAACATTATGAAAACTGTGTCACTGTCCAAATATTTCCAGACCTAACTGTATATAACAAAATAAAGGAAAGGGGAAAAAGCCAAACAGCATAATATGAGCACTTTAACTTATGTTCAAGTTTCCCTCATTCATGTGTTGAGCGCCACCTCGAGGAGCCATGAAGTAGCAACGTGGAGAGCAGGGAAATCTAATAAGAGTGCCTTATTTTATTCATTCAAATATAGATTTTTGGCGCCAGAGTATCGATTATCGTATTGCACGAAGGACGTTATATTGCTGTATCTATATTTTGTCCCACCCCTATTTATAACACACCATAATGTAGTTGTATGCAGCTATAAGGATATTTTTCAAGTGTTTATTAATGCACACTAATAGCCAACAGTAACTTCTGCTATGAAGACATGTTATTTTATGTTTTACTATATTGTCTTTTTTTTACACCAGCCAGTAGTTATAGTGCATCAGAAGACAAAATCTACATTATTTCTGATCCTCAACAATAACCATCCAGTAAAGTAAATTATCTAAATATTTAAAAATGTAATTGGGGAAACCCCCCAGTTCTCTCAAGAGAGTCATAGTGCTTGATCATTCCACTGCATTCTACTCTGGCTTCATTACATTGTTCAAATTGAGCTTTTTTTGTGATAAACCCAACTCCAGGCTTCAACAGATAGTATATGTGTTTCTACCATAGACTGTATAATATTAATGGACAACGCATCCGGTTCGGCGAAGTGCTGCAAATGCCTAAGTGCCTTAAACCTGCATTCTATTTGAATTCCAGCAGGGGGAGACTCCTTAAAGCTGCATTCTATCTGAATTCCAGCAGGGGGAGACTCCTTAAAGCTGCATTCTATCTGAATTCCAGCAGGGGGAGACTCCTTAAAGCTGCATTCTATCTGAATTCCAGCAGGGGGAGACATGTGCGGTTGCAAAAGGAGGTCGGTTTCTGTAGAAGTCTATGAGAAAGTGACCCACTTCTCACTTGATTTATTACCTCAGTAAACATTTTCATAATGAGGTTATGGTCTCAGTCGCTAGTTTTAAGTCTTCTGCAACACAAAATGTTAATTTTTTAAATTATGATCTCGATTTTAAAATCGGCGATAAAGCAGGGGGTGTTTTAGGGCGTGGCTATGATGTGATTGCCAGTGAAAGTGTGTAACGTAGAGTGTATGGGCTCCTCCCTCACTCCTCCCTCTCGTCGAAAATCGCCGCATCCCCAAACAGGATTGCTGCGCCCATAATGGCAAACTCGACGACTCATAGCAGATCTCCACAAACCAATGGGTGACGTCACACATGCTCTGTCCATTAATGTACAGTCTATGGTTTCTACAGTCAATGGTCCTTTGATGTTCATTGACTCCACCCTAATTTAAAAATGGCCTACACAAATTCCTTCTCTGGAATTAAACTAAATACTGTGACTGAGCCCTGGATACTGCTGGTCATTTCTAAATCAAGCCATTATTCCATTTATAACATCAAGTATTTAAATGCACAATCATTTCATTGATGGGACTGGTCAGTGAATTTAGTCATGGGAAACCCCCACTGTGTCTTAGACAGGGGGGTGTGGTTCCTGTCAGAAGGGCTTTGATATACTTTTGAAACTTGACACTTGTTTTAGTATTTGAATTGATTCACTGTGGGATGACTAAAAATAGAAAAGAGAAAGTGGAGTCCAAATCAGGACAGGCCAGCATGTGGCATATTTTGAGAGGTTTTGTAATCACTGTACAATCCATAGACGGTTTACTTCCTGCAACAGTCAAAAAAATACTATTCAGTTCAAGAAATTGAGAGTTTGGTTTCATACGTCTCTGTAAATATGTTATCATTTGGCATATGTCAGTAATAGTATGCCTTTCTACAGCTGTGACAAGCTTCCCACGAGCTGCAAATCATTCTCCATCAAGTAGTACATCTGACACGTTACAAACTAAGGCACTGACAAACCTGACACTTGACATTCTATGTTGCATTCTCCCTAAATTGTGAGGAATTAAGGGACCAGACACAAGACGGTCCATTTACCCTGCTGACCACCCAGTGTCAGCTGACTGACCCAGCAATGGGAGAAAGGGCCTTTTTCCACTCATTCCCTTAGGAATGACCTAAATCTGGCCAATCCCCTGCTGACCTGTGAGGCCTGAGGGGTCCCCTGGGGTCACCGAGAGGAAAAAATAAAGCTTCCCTTCTCTGCTACGTCAGCCCTGCAAGCGTGGTGCTGACCAGGGAATATCAAAGGTTTGTCGTGGGCTCAATATGTTTAGACAGCTCAATCCTGCTGTGTCTGCTTAAAGGGACAGTTCACCCCAAAATTAACAATACATATTTTAGATTTAGATTGTTTTAGTGTGAGTTACCCAGGGTTGGAGATCTTGGCTGTAGAGATAACTGCCTTCCCTCCGAAATAATGGAACTAGATGGCACTCTGCTTGGCAAAAACTCAACAGCAATGTCTATTTCAGAAACGATGACCTGTAGGAACTATTTTCTTTCTTACGAACTACAACCGCCAACCATATCACCACGGAGAAGGAATCGTACTCATGGACGAGAGGCTCGTGGCCCGTCATTGCTAGCTTGTGGAGATGCTAACCGATACTGCTAGCTCACCCGAACATCTAATAGTTCCAACGTGAAACTGCACAAAACCAGGTCTTTGGATTATCAGGTCATGATCTTTGGAAAGATACATTGCTGTCGAGTGTTTTTTTTGCCGCTTGCAGCTCAACAAATAGAAAAACCATACTTTTGTACTTAAGACTGATCTATGACGAACTGTGAACATCCACTCCACTTGCAGTCTACAGATACCGCTGTAATAATAAGTGCGACAAGAATAATGTAGATTAACCTTTGCTCAAACTTTCCTCTCCATGGAAGCCTAATAATAGGATACTAGTTCAAAGAAATGAACACTGACTACGTTTACAAGCTGTCAATTTTCGGGTTATGGTCGGGTTAAGGTCACTATTCGGGTTACTGAAACATTCGGAATAACCCGTTTACATGCGTGAGCAGAGAGAGTTACTCCTACATGGAATTTGTAATCAATTGGCAATATCCCGACGTAAACGGCGACGCATGGTTAGCGTCTGGACGTAGCCCTACGGACAACCTTAAGACGCTAATAACTACTTTTCGGTCACCTTCTTATAAATCTCACTATCTCGGTACTTTCTGCCGTCAACAAAAGACATTATATTCATGGTTTTCACCACACTAATAAAGAAATTGGTTTCCTCCTGGCTCCAAAAGTGTGGTGCTGTGCTGCGTCTCGCCATGTTTACCTCTACTTCTTGTTTACTTCCGGTATACTGCGCGCAGGTTTTCTGCATTGACATATATATATATATATAAATAACTATATTATTATAGTATATAATTATTATTATAACTATGTTTTCTGGCGCATACAAGAAGTTCCTCTACTCAAAAGACCAAGATTCCTTGCGAATAGAACATGCGCAGAACACAAATCAATGTTCCTTTTGATGGGGATATGCCAATACGCGTTTACATGACCAAACTTTCGGGTTAGAAAAGGGGTAACCCAGGTAACCCATATTCGGGTTTTTAAAAACCGGAATATGAGCATATTCGGGTTTTTGCCGGTGTTTACATGGCCGTGCGCGACCGGGTTATTGCTAATATTCCGGTTTTGAACGGGTTATTGGCTGCATGTAAACGTAGTCATTGATTCCCAGAAAACCCTCCAACACACTTCAGTTTCTTTTTCCATCTTTCCAAGATATTCTCCAGGGAGAATCAGTGTCCTCACAGATTACAGACAAGATAGTCCTGTTGCTATTTATAGAATAAGAGACTTAAAGTTGTCAGCAGTGTTGACATTTGTGTGATTTGAAGACTTCGTTTTATATTTTAAGGTGTGACAAAATTATGGTGGTATGGTTGGTATATGGTTAGAACACTAATAACTTACAAATCGACCTGTGACCAGGAACATATAACCTATTCATGGCTGTAGTTTCTTTTTATCATCCGGAGATCAATGTAGCCAAAATGTTTGGACAATTAGTTAATAAGCACCACATTCAAAGGAATGAGAAGAATTTTCAATAAAAAATAAAAAAAATCACATGTGAGTTGCGAACAAATCCTCCCGTCTGCACCTCAGTGGGTATACATTCCTCCAACAAATAACAAGACAGGGACTGACCTAACTGAACTGTTTGAAAGTGAGTCTATGGATATTATGTATTGACTTAAAGATCTGGATTCAAGTTGTTATGATGGAAAGCACCAACCCTAATATTCTAAGCCAAATTAATGGATTTTGTATGAGAAAAGAAAATGAAAGAAGCTGAAGATCTTGCGAGCTGGACTCCTAATTGACCCCTGGAGTCAGACAAACACAAATGGAAGAAACAGATGCCCTATTTTGGCACATGCTCAAGCCAAATCTGGAACACATTCACGCTGTCTCTTTTCAGTGACATCCCCACTAGGTGCTGTTTAGGTATGTGGGCACTTCTACTTAGAATGAGACACATTCCACAGAGGGCTTGACGCTCAAGTGAGACACTACCCTTAATTCATCTCTTCGTGCCTTTCCCCTCGATCCGGCCCCGGCAATTGTGTGAAGTCCTCACACCATGGCAACTGAGCTGGTATGAGTCAATCCGTTAGCTAAATTCATTAATGTTATCTTCTGGGGACAACAAAATGTGAGCTGACTATAACTTTATCAGCGCAAATTGGCCACATTGTTAACCCGAACACAGCGGCTTTGACATGGAAATGAGGAGTTAAGTGTGTGAGCTCTGGGCTCGGTGCCTAGTCTGCGCCACCCACAGAGAGTGCCACAGATCACCATGGACGTAGCAGCCGGTCATGCGAAAGGGCAATGGCTACCTGGCTACTTGGAGGAATAAATTACACTCTTAATATCCTGGGATGCAAAACAGCAACTGAACACAGCCACTGCCATGTCTGTAGAGTAGGAAGGATAGGTAAAGAAATGTGTATTTTAGGGGCATTTAGTCACAGCTGAGCTAAACGATGCAAGCAGGGGGGGGGGGGAGTCATGAGATGACACACAGTGGAAACACTATGCATACAGTGCCCTCATATGGTTCATGTGAATAACTGCATCCATGTGCTATTCCAGTAACTTTCTGACGCTTGAATATTTTTTATAAAAAATTCAATGTATGTTTACAATGTATCAACAACTATACTAAAACATGAAGTTCAATCAATACTGACTCCAGTTGGAGCATTCTGCAGTCAGGTTATTTCTTAAATTTTTGACAGAGTTGTATATCAGGTACTATCATGCCCATACTTTCTACTTCTTCATTCTCTGGTCTTTATGCTGTCGTCATTTTGTCTTTACATAAAGTTTTATAAACAGCGTGGGGTTATTGGGATGCAGTTCAAGTGTTTTTTCTTATACAAATAAGACTCCTTTTCAAGATGAAAAGAGGTATTGGGCTCTTGTTTAGCTTGTTACTCTTTCTAAGCATTAGTTTTAATGATTGTTTAAGAAAAAAATCATTTAAGATAAGTGCATGGCCATTTCAGTTCAGTTGAATTTTTCATGCAATGATTGGCTTGTGTGTGTGTGTGTGTGTGTGTGTGTGTGTGCGCGCGCGTGCGTGCGTGCGTGTGTGTGTGTAAAGTAATATGTAGTTGAGAAAAATAGCTTGTTTTCAATCTTATTTTCAATCAATTTTTCTCCCCAGTTGTCCTGTCCTGTTGAAATTGAAGAGCGTCCGACAGCGATGTGGACATCGCAGCCCCCCCATACGATAACAGAGCTTGTGGTGTGAGAAGCATTAACCTGCTGCCCTATGATAATATGAACAACAGGCTCCCTGGATTCCCTGCATTCTTCCACTCTTCTCCAAAACAACTCATTCAAAGCAGACTGTCATTCTGCACATAAAGCTGGCATTACCTCTACATCTTACTGAACAACACACAGAGAAGCTATTCCCCACCTGCCATTTACTCTGCTTTCTGTTTAAGAAAAGGAGGACAGTTAAGTAGTCATTGGATATGCTCCCTCCAGCTGTAACTGAACACATATCTAACGGATTTGAACATATTTATGAATATTCATGTGAGGCTTTAAAAGGACAATAACAAGCAGGGATGAGAGGTTACAGGATGGTACCAACCGAGGTCAGGGTAAAGGTTGTATGAAAAAGAGACTGACATGTGCCTTGACCTGTTAAAGATAAAGAGAGCGCTTCAGTAATGGAAGTCTAAGTTCAGTGCTAATACAGCCCGCTTTGGGCTCTGTCAAAACACTGCTGCCTGTTGAGGGAGTGGACAGAAAGCAGAAGCAGTTTGCATTCCTTCTGGATCGGCATTTCTCCAGTACAAATGTGAAGTCAGTGTACTCCTACACACTTAAACCAACTATGTATTATATTACAGTGTAATGATGTCAGCTGCTGGGAGCTGGCAAAAATGGACTCTCCCACTGTGGTCCTTTCCTTGAACAGACCAAACGAAGCTAAATAATGCTACTGCAAGTCCATTTTCTTTTAGATCACAAAGTTTTCTAGATTTCTATACACAGGGTTTTAATTGTCTTTGACTGATTTATATTCTTCTTGTATTTGGGGTATTTGGGTGTATCCATCACCGAACTGTTGCTGCAACTGTATTAGCCTACTTGTCTAAAATGTTTTACTTTAATTCCCCTTAAAACGCTCATGGATTTATTACATCTGAAACACAATTTGCATATTTAACAGTGATACAATTCCATGCACACAGGATTTTCGGACACGGCTTTAAGGTATTTCTCGTGTGAAATGTAAGACGTCACATGAGAAAATATACACAAGACTTCACATGCGCTTTTTGTAAGGAACAAAAATCTCATGTGAAATAATTGATCTCATGTGAAACAACATTTTGCATGTAATGAAGTGACATACGGGCACATGTGCTATTTGGACATTTCCCATGTGCGTATTTGTAGTTGTATAAGTTATTGACTCTACTCGCCAGAGGCTTGATCTTATTACAGTGGAAATCTCCGGCACCACCTCTGCATAGCCGTTGGAGAAGGGAAGTTCTTGGCTTTGTCAAATTGGAAAGAATTAGATGTACTGTATACTAAGGGGCTCACTGAGAAAATTCAATTAAATATAGGACCCCTTCTTTCAATTCATTCGAGAAGTGCATTTTCCAAATATCCCGGAGCGATGTACTTACTGATATGATATGACGGACAGCAGACCAGCCCACAGCCTTTGGTTGTTGTTGTTTTTTTTCTTTTTTCTTTGTCTCGTTTGTAGTGTTTGTATTGTCTTAATAGTGCTCTGTCTTTGCTTTAACATTTCCATTATACCCTGTTTGGACCAACTTGGCACTGTTCATTGTAATGTCTACATCATTGTTGAAAAATTAATAAACAGACTGGGGAAAAAAGTTATTCAAATAATACATTATAAAACAAGAAATAAAATGATTATAATAAATCTTGAGATGAATCAATACGTGATTAAGTCTACAATGCAAAGGGCAACAGTGAATAATAGTGGATGCCTTGCAATCAACAACAGCGTACCTCCTTGCTGCTGGTGTCCTCCTCTGCTTCATAACCCCAGTCTGTGGCCGTGGGAACCATTCCTGCTAGGGCACTCGTAGCGCCGCTCGTCTTCGATTCGTCCGACTCGTCTTTGCTCCTTTGTCTGTGGTTGACAAGATACCCTCTACTCTGAGGCAACTCTGGGAACACATCATCATCATCCCCATCATCGTCACCATCATGATCATCTTCCTCCTCCTCCTCCTCCTCGTCCAGTGAAGACTGTCCATCGTCAGAACTCTCATTGACAAAAGCGTGGCCGTCGGCTCCGGGGGGACAGGTGTAGTGGGAGAAGGTGATGGAGCTCGGTTTGTGCTTCACGATGCGTGGGAGATCCAGGACTCTCCGGTCGGAATCAGGGACAGTCACAGGGACCGCGAGGGTAGGAGTGGAGTCCACGTGGAGGATGGGGCACGGGTCCTCTGGAGGCACAAAGACATGGCCATTTAAGATAGGCTCTAAGCTCCTGAAGTCTGTTTTCAAGTCTACTGTCTGACCAGCATGATTATAAACCACCTCCTTGTCTGACTGGCCTTCTGCAACAGGAACAGGAAGTGAACAGCAGCAGTCATTTGACCTAGGTAAAGTGGTCAAAATACCTGCACCATGAAGATGAGCCGGGGCCAGCGGACTTGGGTGCGGGGGTGCTTCACCGGGAATGACTGACTGTTCACGCTCCTGTGCACACACAACTTCTGCAAATTCAATGTTTTTATGACTGACACTAACAAAACTCTTCTTCAGCTTGTGTATGTCCTCATCTGGCTCCAACAGCGAGCTTTGGGCTTCAGGGAGACAATCTTCCCCTCTGTGGTCCGCTGAGAGAGCAGAGCTTTCTGAGGTCAACTCTTGTCTTGAGAAGGCTACTTTGTGCAATCCTGAAGCTGTCCAAGACTCACGTCCCTCCAAATTCACCACGGGTGGAATCTCCATTATTGTTTTATTCTACAGTTTCTCATAATTCAAAACATAAATCCACAGGTACTTGTGCTTGATGTATCGGATGGCCATTTTAAATCCGAGATGTTCACTCAAACCACACAGCAGATGACCTGAAATAAACAGAAATGAAAATATGTGAATGGAATGTAACACATCTGACAAGCCCAGAGAGATGGAGATTATTTCCAAAGACAATAAAGGCACCACAGCATGTACATACTTCTTAGATTGTTTCCATAAGTCTGTGTGCCCTGTAATGAGTCTCAGTGTACTACCAGAGTTTAAGGTAGAGCTTATAGCTATATTCATCTGACTGCATGCCATCCAGCGAGAAATCTGCTGTGAAATTCAACATCTGGCTCAGGCTGGGCTGTTCAAGTCTGGATCTGTTTCTCACACGATCATGGTGACATCACTGCACAGAGGAATCTGACTGCTCGGTCCCAGTCGGTGATTTACTACGCGCTACACCATTCATCAGGGCAGACGACGTCCCGGGTCGACTATGGTTAACATCCCACTCACCCCTTCATTAAGCCCTTCTTCAAAACACACCTTGGACAGGTCCGAGACATCCGAAGTGCACACACGGAAAAGCAAACAATTGCATTATTGCGCTGCTACAGATGATTATGATCTTGTTCAAACCACAAAGACTTTCCTCAGAGGACGTTTACAGACTGGATAACAGTGCAACTGAACCAAGAAACTTCCAAAACAAACATAACCTACACAAGACCTGCTGAGTCCAGTTCGACATGTTTCCCCCCTCATGTTTAAACAGCAACAACACTTGACTGAATAGATGGAGGCCCAGAGATTACTCTGGAAAACAATCCGTTGTTTCAGTGTGTTTTTGTGAAATGCATAACACGGCTACAGAAAGTTAAAAGTTAAACTGATTTACATAATTTACACACGTGTCTCTGCTGTTACTGTGAGAAAGCTGCAGTTGGCAGCACCTTTACCATGGCCTTGAGACACTTGACAAACATACACACACACACACACACACGCAAACACACTCTTTGGCTTTTAGGACACAAGCAGATAAAGCAACCTCAGACAAGGACACAATCTAACTCTGAAGATAATTTTTTATAAATCTGGCAGGATAGTGGAAAAGTGGAAAGTCCTCCATATAGCATAGTATGAATACAGTATAAATAATAAGTCAATTAAATGCTGTGTAGTACCTCCCGTAAAACCTGTCCCTACATGTTTTTTTTTTATTTCACCATATATCACATACATACACGACATTCAAAAAATATCTAAATCAAACCAATCCCCTACCTGTGCACCCCTCATACAAAACCAGTTACAATCATATTTGCCGTTTTCCAATTTCCATCAAATTTTCATTCATTTTTTGTCTTCTATAGTGACTTTAGGAATGCTTCCACGGGTGCCCATGTTTCAGCATATTCCATCTCATTCTCTCGCAGTTCAAAAGCTATCTTTTCCAACTTAATCATTTCAATAGCCACAGTGATACATGCTTTCTCTGTAGGTGTATTAAAAGCAATCAATTATTCATATGACCTTTGTGACCAAAGGGCTGCCTTAGATTTTTCCTGTCCCCACATGGTGAATGTGAAGGGAGTGTACACAAGATTAGGGTTCCTTCCAAGAAACCCCTCTTTTAAAAAACACTATGCAAAGAGGCTCTCATTGTTCTCAAATGAATGCAGAGCAGATTTAACTGGAGGGAAGAAGTCACAGAGAAGAGAAAATGAACTGGAAGTGTCGACTGGCAAGCCAAGACCACAACTTATGTGGGTGAAAAAAAAAGAAAAAAAAAAAGAAAATCCAGCGTTGGAAATTTTTTTTACAGAAATGTCCCGAACAAGTCTTCTCACGCAGAAACAACCTATAGTATAACTTTCTCAACTCAGCCAAGGAGGATTAGGAAAGAGAAGAAATTAGGAGCTGTCATTTCTTTCTTCATCATAAGCAGACACCAGTGAGATTCAAAGGGAAACAGACATAATAAGACTCACCTGTTGGGTGGAAAAAAGCCGTCTGTGTTGCCCAAACAGTGTCACCGAGAGCATGGCAAAACAGTGGCAGTGAGGCTCGTTCCTGTAAGAGCAGAGAGGGTTGCCCCTTGCAGAGCCACACTTACGTCCCCATAGGACTATTCTGCTAAGTGGCAAGCTTGTCATCACAACCACCACCCCCTTCCTCTTGTGTTTCCCTAGAGGGCTGCAGGAGTGTTCGGTTAGCAGTGACTAAACCATTCAGAATATGCGTAAGAGCAGGGAGTGTGTGTGCTCGTTGGGAGATGGAAAGAGGAAGAGAAAGGAGGCCGAGGGTGGAGGGAGAAAAGAGGGAGGGAGCGGGTGGATGGGAGGTGGAGGGAGCAGCAGTGGTTGGCACTGTAAAAGAACAAGGTGTAATGGCTTTCTTTCCAGCTCTCACTAACAGGCTGTGAGGAATGGCTTGACTTCACCGGCCCAAGCTGAGCAGGAGCAAGATGAACTGCAGCCCTGACCCATGGCTTCAAAACTCCGGGCCGAGGAATGCTTTCAAGTCAAAGGGGAAAGCTGGGAAGCGCCATGATTTACTGGAGCATATTAAATATAGAAGATGATATCTCCACGAGAGGATTTGATGCTGAACTGAAACCAAAAACATGTTTGCCCAAGTTTTTATATGACACTATATTTACAAAATCTGCCAGTTAGGAGCAAGCCAAGTTGTGGTGTCACATTATATGAACTGACAGGATATCGAATGGTACGTTATGGCCAATCACTCAGTATTGATTGATGACTCACGGTTGATTCCCATTATGTGTATTAAAAAAAGCAAAAAATGTACTTGAACAATCAGGGAATATCCAAATAATCAAGTTAAATATCTTCATCTCAAATTCATCCTTTGATATCCTTGTAATATTTGCTTTCTTTTCAGTGTTTTGCCTATAATCTATGACCAGCCGTACAGAAGCTGCAAGCAATTCCCATCCGACCGACGTGAACGATAAATGATCTTGCAAAAGCATTTCTTAGTAAACAATTTCCTCTTGGGTGGTGCTGGGTATAAAACATTCATTTTCATTCAGTCTCTTCACCAGGAGAGAGGTGTAAAGCCACAGCCACAAATCAACACTTGGACTCAGTTTGACCTCTGGCCAGGGGCTGAATTACTTCTCTCATTCATAAAATATTTTGCCCATGGCTGTCATTCTCTCTCAGTAATGTTTCAAAGCTTCCTCTAGTAAAAGTCATCCCCAGCCTCTGCCATATGCTCTGAAAACATAAATGGAGATCCCCATAATTGGTTCAGACTGTACTGACTTCTAAAGTTATATACTAACAATCTTCAGAGTATTTTGCCAATCAAAATTTTTATACAAGTAATGAATTACAAAAAGGTAGAAATATTCTGGAATGCTCAAAGAGCCATGCTTGACACTGCAGTCATGCAATTGCAATAAATCCACTGTTTGACCGGTTGGATAAGGTAGGCCTGTGTGTGTAAATGTTGTTTGTTGCTGGATCTTTTGTTCAGAGCGAGTGACATTCCTGATGTCCTTGTTGGATATCTGTGTTTAGATTTCCACTATTGTCTGAAAAGTTATATGGAAAGGTAACAGGAGGCAAACAAGAGGTTTGGCTTTTGCCAACTAATCATATATAAGAATCGTCCTTGTAAAAAGTCCTTTTCAACAGTTTATTTATTTATCTAAACAAAGTTTAAACCAAAAGACATCTTCTTAAAATAATTTTCTTGCCTAGGTTGTGTAAACACATAAATGTGTGCACAACTTGATTATGGAGCAACTGCCAGAAAATGTGCTCTGGGCTTGTTTACTCTGTCTGAGAACACTTTAGGTCAAGGAAAAATATTCATGACACAATTATAATGTTCATGACAGCCAATATACCAACCTCTTAATGACATTTTAATGTAATGTTAACACATACAGCTAAATAGTTTATTAAAGTTGTATAATTGGGTCATGAGGTATTTATGACAGGTTATGTTGTCTAGGTCAATGTCAAGTTGACATTACAAAGACATCGACAGGTTGTACTGTCTTGCTTAATTTCAAGATGTCATAACACAGAGATTGTTGTCTTCGTTAAAGTGAAGTTGTCATGACAAAGACGTCTCGGACAATGGTAGATTTGCATTAAAAGTGTCCTCATTTACTGAATGACACTTAATGACAGAATCGTTATGTCATAAACGTTTATGACTTGTTTGTAATGTTTATGACACGTTCATGACAGTGTCGTGTCACTCTTATGTAGATATCTTCAAGTAAAGTGTAACCAAAAAAACATTTGACAAACAAGTTAAACAATTGGCTGCACTTAATGAATAGCAGCCTTTTCTCTGCCGGATCTATCTAAGCTGTGCAGGTGACCAGTCGAAGGCCAGCGGGAGAGAGAACAGTTCTGCTCAAACACAGCTGGATGTTCTCACCAGCTAACCTGGGAGGCCCTGTCTGCCCAGGGTTCTAGTGGAGATAAGAAAGAAATAACACCCTTGGTTGTGTCAATGCAAGAAAAACACGGACTTTGCTTCCACATAGGATGGAGAGCAGCAGGGAGGAAGTAAAAGAGAACAAGGTCTCTGTGTATTTAAATTAGTCACTTTACGATGGCCAAACATCAAGCTCTGTCTCCGTGCTCCAGGCTGTCAGACTTTTGCTTACTAGCACTCACCTCAAAGTACAGCCATAGACTGTATAATATTAATCAACAAAGCATCCGGTTCGGCAAAGTGATGCAAATGCGGATCCAATTGTGGAAGTGAATCTGAATTCCAGCAGGGGGAGACTCCTCAACCCCCCTTTTTTTCACAGTTTGTTTTTGCTTTTTCCAACATTTTAAATTGTTAAATTTTTCTTCTACACATTTTCAGCGCTTAATTCTACGTCCCATATTTTCTGATGTAAAACAAAAATTAAAGACGGGTCAATGTGACCCAAAGTCAACACAATGGTTAATCCTGCATTCTATCTGAATTCCAGCAGGGGGAGACACGTGCGGTTGGAAAAGGAGGTCGGTTTCTGTAGAAGTCAATGAGAAAGTGACCTACTTCTCCGTAAACATTTTCATAATGAGTTTATGGTCTCAGTCGCTAGTTTTTCTGTCTGTTTTCTTCTGTCTCATCATAACAGGCTGCGCCCGTAACGGCAAACTCGACGACTCATAGCAGATCTCCACAAACCAACGGGTGACGTCACACATGCTCTGTCCGTTAATATTATACAGTCTATGAGTACAGCTGAGGCTGATAAGAATGTCATACGTTTTGCAGGTAGTTAGTCATAAATCAAAGTATTGGACAAAGTCAAACTTTCATTATCTGAATTGAAGGTCTAATTAAAGAGGGTGTCGTATGTTGTACAGATATTAAAGCCGTTTGAAGGAACTTTGTGATATAAATGAAAGTGACTTGACATGAGTCTCAAATACAATGTACAATACATCACATGTCCTCAAAGTGACATGTTGTGTTTTCTGTATTTATTTTATTTTTTTATTTTTCATTCTAATGGTTGAAATGAAAGCTTGCATCTCCTCAGTAACAATGCTTAATGTAACAGAGCTGTGTTGAATCAAATGGAAACAAGACAAGGCCTCCTGCTGCAGATCAACGCTATAACAACTATGTCAAGACAGGACTGGGGGGGGGAGGGGGGCAGACATACCAAGGAGCAGACACAGATCCTCAGCAGGCAGAGAAGCTCAGTGTCAACATCTCCAGAAGCAAATCTGAGGATATTACTGTTTGTTTTTGGCTGATTTACAGAGTGATAAGAATGGTCATTGCTCAGTCTGTTCCGCATTCACTTCAGCTAGAATAGTTGAACGGATGGAAATTGTTTGACAGAGTTCATGACCCGTTCACTAAAGAATTGCAACACCTGAGGGTACAAAATACTTCTTCAATGAATTATTCATCTCAAACTAGGCTGGAAATATACACTTTTTAATATAACATTTGAATCTATGAAACAATTTGTTTCTGTTTGTGAATATCTACTGCTCTGTTCGCATTTTAGACTTGACAGTTTGACACAAGTAACATTCTGACTCAAGCTTGTGCAAGATATTTCAACCCAGAGTACACACAGCCATCTGATACACTGTAAAAAATATTCATCATACATCTCGGTGCTTCAAATCAACTACACTAGTTACATTAACATACACTGACTGAATATGGAGCTCAGCGCAAATTCTTTCAAGACGACTTCTAAATAACTTCAGTCACCACTATCTCTTCCTAAATCTATTCAGCTGTTAAGAGGCGTTCACTTTTCAGTAAACCCACCAGAAGTGGCCACGAAATTCATGATCCAATCACAGCATGACATCCTGCTTTAAATGTCTTCTCAGGTAAACATGCAACCCTCCTCCTCCCCTTCCTACGGTGGGGGGGAAGGGCAATGCAACATTACAAAGAATGAAACACTTTTACAAAGCTCGAGACAAATTTACATTTTGGAAAACAAATTTACATTTTGGAAAACAAATTTACATTTTGGAAAACAAAATAACATTTTCGAAAACAAATTTACATTTTGGAAAACAAAATAACATTTTAGAAAACAAATTTACATTTTGGAAAACAAAATAACATTTTCGAAAACAAATTTACGTTTTAGAAAACAAATTTACATTTTGGAAAACAAAATAACATTTTCGAAAACAAATTTACGTTTTAGAAAACAAATTTACATTTTGGAAAACAAAATAACATTTTGGAAAACAAAATAACATTTTCGAAAACAAATTTACGTTTTAGAAAACAAATTTACATTTTGGAAAACAAAATAACATTTTAGAAAACAAATTTACATTTTCGAAAACAAATTTACATTTTCGAAAACAAATTTACATTTTAGAAAACAAATTAACAAGATGCAAAACACTTTTACCAGTCCCGAAACAAATTTACAAATGACAGATTCTTCACGGAAAGGGAATGTACCACATACCGGAAGTGATGAGGTGTTGTTGGTGAGCGCAGTCAATTTGTGTTGTTGTGAGTGAGTATATGGCGTGAATGAAGTTTATGGTGACTTTACGTGTGGTCGGTGTTTGGAGTTTTTATATGACGCGGACCTGACGGAAACATTGGAAAAACAGGGAACGTATCGACAGCCGCGGCCGGATCGAAGCTACAGCAGGGGGGCAGCTGAGTCCGTCTGCAGCTGCAGGACCTGGAGCTCACTGCCCATTCCTGGGAGCCAAAACCGACACCACGCAGCTGGAGACCCAGGCCGTATTGCTGGGCCCGCTGGAGGGAAGGGAAGCCCGGGAGAATCAGATCCAGGACTAAACGGAGCGGACTGTCACAGCCTGCTGAAGTTTAAATCACAGGTTTCCTAAAGGGAGTCTGGCGGGACTCGGACTGTGGACGACGAAACACGACTTAAAGTCTCGTTAAATAAATAAATACATGCAGAAATAAATGAATCATTAGTGGGGGAGTGAGCCTGGACATTTCAGTCTGTTTAAACTTCACTTTGAAGCAGAACCTCTTAGTTCAGAAGGGTGAAGTTTCCGTTTGTACTCATATCTGTGAACTGATTATAATAAATATTCTTTGTATTAACACATTAATTAGTCTCTTTGTCTTTTTGTTTAAAAAAACAAGAACATCGCATGAGATTTTGACGATTTATAGTGATTTTATTTCCGTTAGACCTTTGCCTACATTGACGCTGATGCATTAAGGACGGCCCATAGACAGTATATAAGGCAGTGCCTCCCCTGTTCCAAGATGGCGGCTCTATTGACGCATTCGATCCATAACTGCCGTAGTCAAGGCGACATGTATACAAAACCTCATCACTTCCGGTATGTGGTACATTCCCTTTCCGTGAAGAATCTGTCATTTGTAAATTTTTTTTTTCGGGACTGGTAAAAGTGTTTTGCATCTTGTTAATTTGTTTCGAAAAATGTAAATTTGTTTTCTAAAATGTTATTTTGTTTTCCAAAATGTAAATTTGTTTTCTAAAATGTAAATTTGTTTTCGAAAATGTTATTTTGTTTTCCAAAATGTAAATTTGTTTTCTAAAATGTTATTTTGTTTTCCAAAATGTAAATTTGTTTTCTAAAATGTTATTTTGTTTTCCAAAATGTAAATTTGTTTTCCAAAATGTAAATTTGTTTTCTAAAATGTAAATTTGTTTTCTAAAATGTTATTTTGTTTTCCAAAATGTAAATTTGTTTTCTAAAATGTTATTTTGTTTTCCAAAATGTAAATTTGTTTTCCAAAATGTTATTTTGTTTTCCAAAATGTAAATTTGTTTTCCAAAATGTAAATTTGTTTTCCAAAATGTTATTTTGTTTTCCAAAATGTAAATTTGTTTTCCAAAATGTAAAAGTGTTTCATTCTTTGTAATGTTGCATTGCACTTCCCGGCCACCGTACCTTCCACCTCTGGTCATCGTCAACCACGGCACCCTGAGTCCCTTTCTGGCAGACAGCTCCTTCGTTCGGTCTCCGGGTTCCCTCTCCACCATCATCAGTGTCTAGGCTCCATCTGGGGGGGTATGTTTGGCTTCTCTAACCCTTTTCTAATCCCCAAAGACTCTGTACATTTCATATTATGCTTATGTACAATACATCTTTGCATATCGGCAACGAAGTCCCCCCTTATTGAAATGAACTGCTCACAAATATCTTGTTTAATGGTTATCTTTTACTCTCTAATCTACTGTAATTGTGTTGGATCTGAAGACATAAAAGACAAAATACATTATTAGAACCTGCAGTGAAAATATCTGTTTGAGATTCATTTAAAAGACATGAGGCTTTGCCAGGAAGAGAGGGTCTAACCAAAATACGCTGTCGATTTTTTGGAGACTATATAATGAAATAAAAGTATATCTGCCTCTGGTGCAACCATTTTGGCCATTCGTTTTTTATATCTTTCCACCGGCCTCCAGAGGGATATCGCCTTGGCCGCCGGCCTCCAGAAGGGCTCAGCCGAAAGGATTCCGCTGGCCTCCAGAAGGGCTCAGCCGAAAGGATTCCGCTGGCCTCCAGAAGGTTTTCGTCTTCGCCGCTGGCCTCCAGAAGGATTCTGCCTTCGCCGACAGCCTTCAGAAGGGTTTCGCCTTCGCCGCCGGTCTTCAGAGCGTTTTTTCGCCTTCGCGGCAGACCTCCAGAGAATCATCACTGTCCTGTCCGTCCTCCCAAGGGACTCAGCCTTCGCCGTCCTGCTCATTCTCCAGAGGGTAACGTCTCTTTCACTCAAAAAAATGTCCAATGTCGAAGTGGAAATCAAGACAATAGTGGCAGCGCCACACCAGTTACAGAACAACATGCATCTCAGTGTCAGTCCAAATTACGCACAATAAGCAGTTTGAACTCACTGATGTAATGCCATTTATTTCTTTTTTAAGTGTTAGTATGCTCAGTGAAACTGAGTCCAGCGCGAGGGAGACCCGACTCAGAGGAGGAGAGGTTAGTGAGGTCAGCGTCTCCACGGCAGGTGACAGTGCGCACGGATCCGCCGTGCCACGCATGGATGAAATAATGAAATAGTAAACAGAACTACAGTAACAGAAATATGTGCAGAATTAAGACAGTCAAGACGGCCCAGCGTTTGGTGGACCGGGTACACCTTGTTCACTTAATAGCCTAAAAATCATCCACGGGATTAATTACGCATCACATGAGTTTGCCCACCCGACACAGCGTTTGTTCCTGGGAAGATGGATCTGTGCGTCCCGCCTCCTGTGCGCCAAGGATGTCTGAGCCTCAGTGAGCAACTACTAACTATAAGATACAATGTGCCTGTTCCCAGCATTAGCACAACACTTTGCGATGGTTAGCTTGTTACCTGTGACGATATATGCTAAATGTAACCTCTCTTTCACATTAGTGTGTGAGTGACTGACCTATCCGAGTGCGTTTTGAGATGCCTGATGAAGTCAGACGTTGTTGATCCAGTGCCACACACCTTACATGTAGCTGTTTGCTTACTGCCACTATTTACAAAGTTATTGAAAGCAAAACTAATGACAAAAGGCACAACTCTGGGAGGACTTGGTTTTCCTCGGGTCAAATTTGACAGAAATATGGGTCTCTTTCAACCACATTGCCCCCAAACAACATTGATGTACGTTGAATGGCAATCTTCATAGGTAAAATCAATGATTATTTTCATTCATTGTTTTATTACATTTTAAATTTTTTTTAAATGGTTTCAAAATAGCATCCTGACTAAACTTTGACATAAACAGTCTGTGATCCACTCAACATCCTCTGATCTTAACTAATACTCAAAATAATTAATAGTTTCTGCAAAAATATTAGGTATAATGTCACATACAGTACATTAGGTTTATTGACCAGGAATAAAATTTAAAAAATGCGTTGAAAAAAGTGACAAAAACGTTATTTTACAAAAATAATCAAAAACATCGAAGAAAGTGAGAAACACGTTGGGGAAAGAAACAAAAAACATTTAAAATATTGACCCGGAAGGACAATAAGTTCATAGTCGACAGTAAGGCAACACAAGGATTAATACTGGACTAATTTCAAAGATTGTTGTTCCCATCAGTCACTTAGACACCAAAAAACGTAAGAGAGATAGAGAGACATAAAGAAATAGTTACCCTTTAAGTTAATATACATCCAACCAGTGACGGACTGGGATCAAAAAACGGCCGTGGCATGTACTACACACGGCCCTATTTCTGTCAATAGCTAGCTTGGAGTGAATCTGTCCACCCACCCCACTGCGGTACTTGAATATTTGTGGCTGCATGCAATAAATAACTTCAAAATTAACCAAAGACAAATCAGTAATCAATAATCAAAATTATCAGTAGTGGCCCATAGGGGTCCATAGGGAGGCGGCCCTTCTGGCATTTGCCCAAATTCCAGATGGCTAGCCATCCGACCATTGAATGGTTTATGGCCTGTGAGAATGTTTTACAGTGTATGAGGAGAAACACATTCTGCGCTGTCATTTCACTTGCTCTCTCTTCTCTCCCTCTTCCCCTTATCAGCGGTATCAACACGGCCGTCAAGATGGGGCAGAGGATCTGATGTGCCTGTGGTCTTCACATGGCATAGTGAGATTAAAGTGAGTGGAAAAGAATGGAGCAAGCTGTGTTGCTGAAACATGTGGCTATATAGTCGCACCTTTGCCTGCCAGCAACGCAACATGTTATTGCTGCACAGAACAAGCGTGAGTCTAAGGTCTAAGTCTAAGGCAGCAAAGACTGACAGGGGTAAAGTACATCTACAGTATGGAAATGCATTACTTTTTATCAGCTCCTTCAACGCCGATTCACATCATGCTGCATTTACATCCAAGGAAAATATGTGTAAAATCTATTTCAGTGTTTTTTATGCTGTTGCACGCAGCATTCTTATGTAACATGAACCGTCCCCGGCTGTGGAACACAGGCGAGTACAGTGCAAAAAGTAAACATCATTAGAAAACATTCCAGCAATACCGCAGTCTGACTCAATATCTCTGCTGCTTTCTGACTCCCCTTCGGATTCCCTGCATACCACGGCCCATTGGGCAGATGTTCTGCATTATCACTTCTCTCTGTGGGTGCAAAGATAATGGCCTTAATGTTCCCACTATTCAGATGGTGTCAGAGGTGGCTATGGTGTAAATTCTAATTCACGTGTTTTTGTCACAAACTAACTGCTCCTTTAAACGTTTATGAAACATTTTTTCATAGATGAGCAATAAGCAAAAGTGGAGCTATAAGTTCTGGAGGTGATCTCATAATTTGACTGGACACATAAACACATTCATTTCAAATTAAGATTTTTGGTTACACTTTACTTGAAGGTATCTACATAAGAAGACACAGTCATGAACGTGTCAAACATTATAAACAAGGGTTAGAGTTCATGTGTCATGACAGTGTCATGTGTTCATGACAGTGTCATGTCACTCTTATGTAGATACCTTCAAGTGAAGTGTTACCAGATTTTGTTTCTCTGTCTTATTCTGTTTTTCAGAACATAGCAACCGATAGCTTATTAAAAATATCAGCTATAATAACAAGCAGCTTTTCAGAGCAAACCAGAACAAATGGGATAGTTATAGAGAATCAAATGTAACAGCTGTATCAGATGATAAATAGATGTTTATCGCTCAGCAGGTGACGAGATCCACGATGAAGACAAGACTGATGAGGTTTTCATTTTTGAGCACTTTGATGTGTAGGAGCACAAAATTGTAAAGGTGTAAAAATCCCTGGGTTTTATTTAATCTGATGTAAAATTCAAATTGTATCCATTGAAATAGTCCAAGATGTCCAAAGTCCATATTTTTCATGCAAAATGGTGCACACATCCTAATGAAACAACTGTGGTATCAAGATCTAAATAGTGTGTCTCCCCCCTCCACCCAGCATGGACTTAAATCAGACTTTTTGTGGAATTAATAAGAATCATACATCCAACTGCTTCTATAACATCCAATGAGAACTATTACTTTTATAAATGCAGGTTTATTACTTTAATTCAAAGACAATTGAAGTTGTTTTCTTAGGTTGTCCAATCGTTCCGATTTGGCTCCTAGTATAGTGTGCCTGAACTATTTGGAATTGAAGTTGAAAAGCTAATTAAATACTGAACTTTATAACCTCTGACGATCAAACCACATATCAAACACCACAAGAGCAATGTTCCCATTCACAACTTAACAGAAACCCAAAGTATGAACTAGTACGTTTGTTAATTGTGCGAAAATATCTGACCTAAAAAATAAAGAAATAAAAAAACGCTTTGGAACTTGGCAAATATTTGGGTAAGTGCATTCTTGGCATTGCTCGTATTCGTGAATTCTTGGTATTTCATTGGCTCACACATTACTGCTTTCTGACAACACATGAGGGTAGCACCCGCTGCTCACCACACGCCACAAAACAAGATGCCAGAACTTAGTTAACAGCTGTAAGGACATTCCCAAACAATGAGTGGTGCTAGGAAGATGTTCATTCCAGTGATAACGAGGGGAGACATAAACATTGACTAAAATGATGGTAAATTATACTTCTGCACAATGATTCCACAGCCTATGTACAGTATGTGATTATAGGAGGACAGGGATAATGAGAGGTGAATCAGCTCAGCTTTTCATTTGACCGGGGGGGCGGGGGTGGGGGGGGTTGCCTCAGAGGGACGAGGCAGCAGGCCGTCACCATCACACACACAGAGAGCAGCTACTGTACAAATGAATTCACTCCAACAACAACCCCTGTCCTCGCCTGCTGCAACACGCTCTGCCAGCACTCGCAATCAACCGCCGAATTCCTTCCGCTGTGAGATGCGAGGTGGAGGGTGAGGACGGTGGGGGTTTCGCGGGCTTGATGTTATGATTGGGAGTTGAGTAATTGACAGGTATGTTTGAATCCAGTGTCTGATACACCGCCCACTCCCCTACTCGGGTCAGCCAACAATCAAAAAGTTGGCTTCCAGCAACGTGAAAATACATGCCAAAATGACAGGGCTATTCAGAGACGACAGAGTTATTCAACACACATTGCGTGCAGCAAATCATTGATCCCATCCTTGTGTGGAAGATGTAAAATATGTTTGGTCCAACAAGTTCTTTGAGTCAAGTCTACATGTGGCTTTTTTGGTTGAACATGTCTACCGTAAAAGCAAGGAAACAACTCGGTGACACCTGAAATAATTTGACTGTAATTTATGACAACAAAAAGCTGCTGAGAGTACAAAAAAACTGTATTCAGATGGCTGACTTAAAGTGCTCATATTATGCTTTTTCCCTTTCCTTTATTGTGTTACATATCTTTTTTGTGCATGTTATAGGTTTACACTGCGAACAAAAATATGGTGTTTTTTGAAAATTAAACCATGTAAACCTATTCTGATATAACCTCTAAATACAAATTATGAACCTGAAAATGAGCATAATATGAGCACTTTAAGTCTGCCTGCTATCATTTTGCTGAAGAGAGAAGAGAGCATTAGATCAAAGCTGAGCAGTTGTCAGCTTCTTCTTTTGTCTGTGCTTGGGATGAGACGCAGAGCTGCATGGCCTTGAACGCAGCTGCCTGAAGCTGCTCACTCACAGCTGACTGTCAGCTGTGGTTTCTCTTGCCCTGGTGCAAAATAGTATAGAAGCATGCCAAAAACTCTACAAATCAAAATCAGAAACTGAAAAAGGTTGATTGCCAAGAACTTACAAGGAACCATGCATATTTTACATTTTGTTGACCTTTTTCAAATGCGTTCTTTGCAGTTTTAGATTTTTGGATGCATTGTCACTGCTGTTCCAGGCAGCCACTGGTTTTCATTGATTTCTGAATGGTATGGAAATCTCTGAGCAGATTCTTGAAACTTGCTCGAGATTTGCCTCATCAATCACAATCAAGTCTGCATTGCAGTTTGTTAATGTTACTTTATCATTGCATGGTAGACTGATTAGAAGGGTCTGCTCTAATTGCTAACTGCTCACAATTAGTTGATTAATCTTTAAGTCGTATATATATATATATATATATATATATATATATATATGAGTCTTTCATTTGAAAAGGGAGTCCCCTTCTACTTCTACTTCCCCTCTCCCTATTTGAAATGCCTGTTAATAAGGCTGAAATCAGTAATTCTCTAATCTCCTCTCTCTATTATGAGGAGATTTCTCCTCTGCACCTGGGGCCAACGCTCTCATCTTTTTTTCTTTTCTGTCAGTGAGTACAGTGGGGGCTGCACTAATCTCTCTTTCTCTCTCTCTCATGGGAGAACTCCACAGCCAACAGTACGCCAGACATTGCCTTGAGCTGCCTGCTAGCAATGTGAAACAGAGACAGATGGAGAGGCAAAACCAGACACAAAAGTATCTAATCACAGGCCATTATAGTGACAAGGAAACTACGGCGTTTTCAAGCTAAAGAAACA
Source organism: Perca fluviatilis (assembly GCF_010015445.1). NCBI lineage: Eukaryota > Metazoa > Chordata > Actinopteri > Perciformes > Percidae > Perca > Perca fluviatilis. The sequence continues at coordinate 39,279,551 of NC_053113.1, read as the reverse complement.
AATTTTTTCATCCAAATAAAGCACCAATATGTGAAAATGCAAACATTTTCTATACATTGCAAAATACAAGTGAATGACTTACCCTGCTGCAGAGTCCTCTGTCACCTTAAACTGTAACATGGGGGAGTGAAGACAGTAGAAGAAGACCATACATGATCCTGTGCCACTGTGATTAACCACCTCGGCCACAGCACGCTCTGGCTTAACAGGAGGGGAGTTGGCAGTGAAGGCTGCAGAGGAGGACAGAGGAGGAGTGGATAAAGGTGGCCAGGGCACTGACAAACATAGGAGAGGAAATCTCATGAATGCAGAGAAAAAAAACAACTACTCTCATGTAAATAAACTAGAAAGGATGAGCAATTTGTCATTGGTTGAAAGCTGGAAACTCAAAATGTAAAAAGAGCTTTGATCATTTGTAATCAGAGAGTGCCGAATAAAAAATAACAAAAAACAAATCACCTCATTTGCATGGAGTCTCCAATCATCCTGACTTTGCTCTCAGAAAGATCAGTATAATGCAGAACAAGAGTCATCGTCTGACAGGACAGACTCCAAGTCAAATTGGCCACTGTTTTTCATGTACAAGAAATTTAAACCTCACTGTCTTATGTGTTTCTGTCTAACTATTTTGGACCAGAAAACACAGATATAAATGCCTTGGTGGGTTGTGATTAAAAACATGTGCTAAAGACACTAACATTTTCATTTGGTGAATCATTTCTAGCGCTGATCCTTTAAATGCCAAAGTTCAAGTTCAGATAATGCTTTTCACACTGCAGGATTAATAATAATAATAATAAAATAATTATTATTGTTATGGTGAGCAGGTAAAAAGAGGACCCAAACGCAGGGAGAAGGCAGGCATGTAGGCAGGCAGAAAGTTAGAACTCAGGGTTTTATTTAACAAAAAGTGGCAGTACAGAGACTGGAAAAACATGGGGGAAAAAAAAAAAAACAGGGAATAACTTACTGGAACAAAAGAACGCTGGGAAGATTTCAAAAAACCAGGGCACAAAACAGACAGGGTGGAAACATGAACTGACCAGATGAAGACACAAACTGACGGGCAAGACACAAGGAAGCAAAACAATCTGACAAGAGACAAAGGGAACACAGAGGCCGCTAAATACATGAGGTAATGAGTAAACCAGGAACAGGTGGGACAACAGGTGAAACACATCAGGGCGGGGCAGGGAATCACACAGGCGGGAAAACACAGGAAGTAAAACTAGACAAGACAAGACAGAAAACCAGACATCAAAATAAAACAGGAACCAGAAATAATCACCAACGAACAGGAATACACAATACAAACAAGTATACACAGTTAAAACAGGATAAACAGAAACACACAATGAACAGGGGAATAAGGAACAGAAATATACACAACAGAGAACAGAAATACACACAACAGGAATATACAAAACCAGAGAGCAATATACAAAACAGGAAACCTACAAAATTACAACAGGCAACAGAAATGTCCATAACCATCACAAATAATAATAATAATAATAATAATAATAATAACTTTTATTTATATAGCGCCTTTCAAGAACCCTAAGGACACTTTACAGAATTAGAGGTTTTAGGCTGTGGTGAACAGGTGGTGTTTCAGGTGTTTTTTTGTTTTTTTTTAAATATGTCTAGGGATGTAGCATTTTGGATATCCAGAGGGCTGCAACACTAAAGGCTCTGTCTACGAAGGTACAGAGTCTGGTGTGGGGAATGGAGAGCAGGCCAGCGTCTGAGGACCGCAGGTTTCGGGGTGGGGTGTATGGATGGAGGAGGTCGGAGAGGTACAGTGGGGCCAGGGGCATGGAGGGATTTGGAGGTGAGATGGAGGATTTTATATGTGATGCGGGACTTAATTGGGAGCCAGTGAAGGTGGATGAGGGTTGGGGTGATGTGCTGCCAGGTCTTGGTGTGGGTGAGGACCCTGGCGGCAGAGTTTTGGACATACTGGAGCCTGTCTAGGGTTTTGCTGGGGACCCCAGACAGGACTCCATTGCAGTAGTCCAAACGACAGATAATAATGGATGTCAGAGAGTGATGGCTGGAGTCTGGAGATGTTTTTTGAGATGAAAAATGGCTGATTTGGTGATGGATTTGATGTGAGTATGGAAAGAGAGGGTGGAGTCCAGGATTACACCAAGTATTGATTGAATATGTTTGCCTTTACCATTCAGATAAATAAAAAGCATATGTCAGTGTCAATACATTTTATTGAGAGTCAGTGGTAATAATTGACTTAATAATGATGACAAACTGTCATAATATTTATTAAAAACCTGACGTGCACCATTTAAGGACGTATCAGGAGCAATGTGATGCATTCATAGGGAGATGAAAGCATAACATATCTGAGTCTGACTGATAACACTTTTTGACCATCTGCAACATTCACTCTATATCAGGAGATGGTGACAATCAACCAATAGCTGTAACCCTATTAATTCAAACCTCTAATATTGACTGTTGATTTGTGTCTATCCTACTGTCTACTTTATTCCCATATAATGTCCATATTTAATGCTGTCTTTTTTTAAACTTTATCCTTGCACTGCCATAGTTTTTATATTACTATGTCTACGTTATTCTCTTATATAGTCCATATTTAATGCTGGTCTCTAGACTGTATCCTTGCACTATTGGACTTATTAGCACCATACCACCATGGCACCCCCTCTCATAGAGCACCTTACCATGCAGACTGACTCACAGGGTCGGTCCCTGCCCTGTCACTGCAAGCGTCTCATGCTTATACATCTCTTATAGTAGTGTAGTATCTGAAATGTTGTTGTATTTTGAGTTGCGATGCTGTGGTGATGTGTGGAGAGGAAATCCGCTTGACACTGTACTTGATCATAAAGGTTTTATTACATCAAGTTTCCAGCATCAATGACGGGTCTTGCAACACCCCGAGAATACAAAGCCAATATGTACTCAGACTTATCTGCAGCAAGAACATGGTTTATAAGGGGTACGTTTAGGTAACATGTTAGATAAAGTAAACAGTTTGTGAGTTGGCAAGTAAAAGTCTGAGTCCCTTTGAGGTCTGAATCTCTTTGGGGGCTCCAACACTACACATAAAATCATTGATCTCACTCAGCCACCTAATCACAGAATCAAATAGGACATCCTCTTCAACACATCACTCTGCTGAGTGAGGAAGATCATGAAATTTACATCACTAATACAATGCTCATGATTTGTCAGCACATTTGAGCTGGTATCTTTTCTTTTATTGTCCATATTATTCATGTGGATATGTTATTTTATCATCCTCTTTGTGATGTATGTGTATGTTGTGTGTGATGTCTGTAAGCTACTGGGACCTTGAATTTCCCCCTTGGGGATCAATAAAGTATCTATCTATATCAATATCTATGTACGGTAACTGTAACCGTCATACTCCGTGTTGTTTTCACTCCATCCCAGCAGATGGCAGTATTACACAGGACAAACACAGTGACACTTCCGTCAACACACACAGGACACCTTCAGCACGTCTCGTTTTCTATCAACAAACTGGAAAACATGTAACATCTCTCTGCCTAATGCGAGACAGTCAGAGAATAATGACCTGCATGACACCAACGTTTTCTAGAAGAAAAGTCGGACGGCTGCTCGGTGCAGCTTTCACCTCCTGCAGGTGTTTCCACACTGAACTAGTAAGAACTTCATCTAGTATTCATAAAGTATATAACAAACGCAACGCATTGCATTCAAACTGACCTTACAGTGAGCCTTTCCCCCCTGCAGGGAGGACTGGAGTCCAGCGCCCTTCCGATCGTTCATCACAGCAGCTATGCGTGCGAGCTCCCAGCCGGCCACAGGTTCCCCATGGCCAAGTTCCCCCGGCTTCTCCACTTTCTGATCAAGGATCAAGTCATTACAGAGAAACAGGTGTGCGAGCCATTGGTATTTTCAACTAGTAAGATACAGTTGTGATGATAACTTTTATTATTTAGCGCTGAAATATCATATTGAAATATTCAATATGATTGATTAGTCAACTGATATTCCTGCATTGTCAGACTGCGGAGGAGGGTATGGCTAGAAAAAAAACGTGCTCTGGTTTATTGGCATGCCTTTAAACCAATCACAATGGTCTAAGCGCCAGACGGAGCCACGGTGCCTCTGCAAAATAGCCTCGGGAAGGGACTTGTTTTGGTGGAACATGTGTACATTCAAAGGTTGTTTTAGTCGTGCAACAGACAACTCCGATTGGACAGATAGTCTAGCTAGCTGTCTGGATTTACCCTGCAGAGATCTGAGGAGCAGTTAACCATAGTCCTCAGAGACCAGCCAGAGGTTAGAACGCCAACACAAAGGAAGAGGAAGGTTAGGGACATCCAGCCGAAAAAGAGGGACATCTGGCGGAATTTCCAGCGGCCCCTGAACAATCCCGGAAATGAAACGTTGACTATGGAAATATGAATCAACAATTATTTTTACAATTTATTAATAATAATGGGACTTCCTCTGGTTTTATATCACTGTCAATATTGATTTAGGACTGTTGGTTGGACAAAACATTTACAGATGTTACCCTGGGGTACTTTCACTATTTCACACTGATTGATCAATAAGAAAAATACTGATTGATTATTTAATAGCAAAAAGGAATTGATACTGCTAGAAGTACTTTTCTCACATGTTCCTGTTAATGTGAATGTCCTTCTTCACCGTAGGTGTGGGTCCCCGAAATTGCCTCCGAAGCTTTACTCAGCTGTGTGCACACTGAGGAATACTTAAACAACTTGATGAATGGGACGATAAATGAGCAAGAACAAAGGAGGACAGGTTTCCCCTGGAGTGAAGGCATAGTGACACGCTGTCGATATGAAACAGGTGAGAAGATCGAGCCTCTGGACGACCTAACAGCCGAACAGCCCACTATATGTACTTGTCCTTCTGTGTTGTTGCCAGGTGGGACTGTTTTAGCTGCTGAAGTAGCTCTGCAGAGGGGTCTGGCCTGCAGCACAGCAGGAGGAACACATCATGCTTTTCCAAGCTACGGCTCAGGCTTTTGTCTCCTCAATGACTTAGCAGTTGCCGCCAAATACCTGATGGGCATCTCCTCGCCCAAAAGAAAGGTTCTGATTGTGGATCTAGATGTACATCAGGTAGTGTTGAGGTGCCTCTGCTAATTTAACGTTCTGGGAGCAACATTTGTCTTTGTTCCTATTGGATAAGCTCAACCTTTTCATCAGTAGTTTCACGTTTATCTTCTGCTTCCCATCAGGGTGACGGCACGGCTTTCATTTTCAAAGAGGAGCCGTGTGTGTTTACATTCTCGGTGCATTGTGGGAAAAACTTCCCCCTCCGTAAACAACAAAGTGACCTAGATATCAGCGTGGAGGATGGCATGAAAGACAAGGAGTACCTCTCCACAGGCACGTTAACACATGGACCTAATAATAAATATAATGTGTTCAGAGTTTAGATCCAAATATCAGGCTGTCAAGTCACACAATTTTGAGTATGAATGTCAAAGTTATAAGTTTAGGTGTATTTTAGATATTTATTTTCCATTTTCTCTTTGCTGGTTTCAAATGCGTCTCAAAATGAGCAAGCTAAATGAAAATCATAACACAAATCGATTGCAATTAAGTCAACAGTAGCTTGAAAGAAGTTTGTTTCTCACTAACATGTCTGATGTTGTGGACAGTGGAGGCCCACCTCCCCTGGCTGCTGGAGACCTTTGGTCCAGACCTGGTTCTGTACGACGCAGGCGTCGACCCTCATGGGGAAGATGAACTCGGGCGGCTGCGTCTGACTGACCAAGGTGAGTGATAACTTTGACATCCAAATCATTGCTGGACGTTTATGAATGACTGCGAGTATCCCCTAGGGCTGTATCAGAGAGATCTGTACGTGATGAAGACTGCGGTGAGCAGAGGGGTTCCTGTCGCTGCCGTTATCGGAGGAGGATACTCGAGAGACATCGACAAACTGGCCCTCAGACACTCCATCCTCCACAGAGCGGCAACTCAGGTACAGGTTAACAGGATGTTGGATGACCCGTTTCAATACAGAACCGTTTACTCTAACAGTGGACAAAATGTCAAGACTTTCACTGGACATAAATGGTATTAATGTTCTTCATATTTCAGGTTTGGAGGGAGTGTGGGATGTAAAATCTTCATGCCCTGAATCAAGAGGACCCTCAGAGACTTGATCTTTAGGAGCCAGTATTAATATTTGTGACTACTTTTTTTTTGGTAATTCTCTCTTAATCAGGAGAGACTTCATTAATGGAAAACTAAGTGTAATTAACATGGTGCATGATAGGTTGATATGTTAGTCTTTGGCGATTAGACTCCATCGCAGTGCTCCATTTATAAGGGCTAAAGAGGCCGTGGGTATAAAGGAATATTCCCCCCCCCCGATTAGGGTTGCACGATATTGACCGAATGTGATATTGCGATATCAATATTAATTTCCATATTTTTAAACATATGTAAAATTACACAAGTTATGGGAAAACGCATCAAAATAGATTAATAACAAATAAAACAAATTTTCTTACAACACAAGGTTTATTTCAACTATCGGTCATATTGGACTGGTACAACATGAAGAAATAAATAAGGACCATGTCTACAGAACAGGACATGTTCTACTGGTTGGACAGTATAAAATATATAAATAAGGACCATGTCTACAGAACAGGACATGTTCTACTGGTTGGACAGTATAAAATATATAAATAAGGACCATGTCTACAGAACAGGACATATTTTACTGGTTGGAAAGTATAAAATATATAAATAAGGACCATGTCTACAGAACAGGACATTCTACTGGTTGGACAGTATAAAATATATAAATAAGGACCATGTCTATAGAACAGGACATGTTCTACTGGTTGGAAAGTATAAAATATATAAATAAGGACCATGACTACAGAACAGGACATGTTTTACTGGTTGGACAGTATAAAATATATAAATAAGGACCACGTCTATAGAACAGGACATGTTCTACTGGTTGGACAGTATAAAATATATAAATAAGGACCATGTCTATAGAACAGGACATGTTTTACTGGTTGGACAGTATAAAATATATAAATAAGGACCATGTCTATAGAACAGGACATGTTTTACTGGTTGGACAACATAAAATATATAAATAAGGACCATGTCTACAGGACAGGACATGGTTTACTGGTTGGACAGTATAAAATATATAAATAAGGACCATGTCTACAGGACAGGACATGGTTTACTGGTTGGACAGTATAAAATATATAAATAAGGACCATGTCTACAGAACAGGACATGTTCTACTGGTTGGACAGTATAAAATATATAAATAAGGACCATGTCTACAGAACAGGACATGTTCTACTGGTTGGACAGTATAAAATATATAAATAAGGACCATGTCTACAGAACAGGACATATTTTACTGGTTGGACAGTATAAAATATATAAATAAGGACCATGTCTACAGAACAGGACATATTTTACTGGTTGGACAGTATAAAATATATAAATAAGGACCATGTCTACAGAACAGGACATGTTTTACTGGTTGGACAGTATAAAATATATAAATAAGGACCATGTCTACAGAACAGGACATATTTTACTGGTTGGACAGTATAAAATATATAAATAAGGACCATGTCTACAGAACAGGACATGGTTTACTGGTTGGACAGTATAAAATATATAAATAAGGTCCATGTCTATAGAACAGGACATATTCTACTGGTTGGACAGTATAAAATATATAAATAAGGACCATGACTATAGAACAGGACATGGTTTACTGGTTGGACAGTATAAAATATATAAATAAGGTCCATGTCTATAGAACAGGACATATTCTACTGGTTGGACAGTATAAAATATATAAATAAGGACCATGTCTACAGAACAGGACATATTCTACTGGTTGGACAGTATAAAATATATAAATAAGGACCATGTCTACAGAACAGGACATATTCTACTGGTTGGACAGTATAAAATATATAAATAAGGACCATGTCTACAGAACAGGACATGTTTTACTAGTTGGACAGTATAAAATATATAAATAAGGACCATGTCTACAGAACAGGACATATTCTACTGGTTGGACAGTATAAAATATATAAATAAGGACCATGTCTACAGAACAGGACATGTTTTACTGGTTGGACAGTATAAAATATATAAATAAGGACCATGTCTATAGAACAGGACATGTTTTACTGGTTGGACAGTATAAAATATATAAATAAGGACCATGTCTATACAACAGGACATGTTCTACTGGTTGGACAGTATAAAATATATAAATAAGGACCATGTCTACAGAACAGGACATGTTTTACTGGTTGGACAGTATAAAATATATAAATAAGGACCATGTCTACAGAACAGGACATGTTTTACTGGTTGGACAGTATAAAATATATAAATAAGGACCATGTCTACAGAACAGGACATATTTTACTGGTTGGACAGTATAAAATATATAAATAAGGACCATGTCTACAGAACAGGACATGTTTTACTGGTTGGACAGTATACAATATATAAATAAGGACCATGTCTACAGAACAGGACATATTCTACTGGTTGGACAGTATAAAATATATAAATAAGGACCATGTCTATAGAACAGGACATGTTTTACTGGTTGGACAGTATACAATATATAAATAAGGACCATGTCTATACAACAGGACATGTTCTACTGGTTGGACAGTATAAAATATATAAATAAGGACCATGTCTACAGAACAGGACATGTTCTACTGGTTGGACAGTATAAAATATATAAATAAATAGAACAGGACACAACTTTTCTTTCCCTTCTCTGATTTGTTCTGTTTTGTTGTCTCTATCTATTGCTTCACTCACACTGTCACTCTGTTGAAATAAGCACACACGTGGTACGCAACATGGGGTTTGTCACGTAGTGGACCCGTGCGCTGACGTGCACTAACGTGCAGGTGTGGCGGTAACTGGCCAATGAAACATGATCATTACAGCGTTTCAAGCTCTAAATCAAACACAACTAAGCCACACAGCCAACGGACGGGACGCAGCGCTCCACAATATAAACTAAATATTGCATACTTATCGTGACACTTTCGATATAATATTGCACAACGTTATATTGCGATAACGATATTGAGTCGGTATATCTTGCACCCCTACCCCCCGATGGAGTCTAGACACTAGTGGTGGTGCTGAAGGAATAGCCTGAAGTTCTGGATGGATGTGATTGTTCTTTTGAACAGATGGAACATATTGTTTGTAACACTTTGTAGATATTGTTTTCCTTTTGTGTGTTGCTACACATTTATTGTGTTTTTATATTTAATTTCATTGTTATTTTTTGTTGGAAATAAAAAAAGAAAAAGATGTGGAGCGAGGCTTCTGATGGAGGAACCGTGGGTGCTGGGAATGATGAGAACTGGAGGTGACTGGGGGGCCCATCTATTTAGCCTGAAATGACAACTGACAGCAGCGGAGAGGAGAACAGATTTATAGTTTGAATGAAACAACGTGATAGCTCACAGAGATCGAGGCATAATCTGGTTGGATTACCTGAAAGAGTCAGTTGATGAGGTTGGGAGTGAGCGTGAGAGAGAGAAAAGGTAAAACATAAAAGTCTTCCTAAATGAACTTAATGTTACTTAATGTTAATATGATAAAAGTGTAACGCTGTACAGTCAGCATAACATTTTCTATCAAGAATTCTGAAAAAGACATTGGAGAAGACAATGGATTCCTAACAAATTCCACCCTCTGCTCAGAGTATCCGAGCTCTACTCCGGATATTTTAATTTGGGAAGTCGCCCGACATGGTCATGCAAGTGACTCTATAATACAGTATGTGGTATGTTGGCAGAAGAGATGTTTCACTTACTGTTTACCTCTCAAGATCCTGTATCGATACTTCTTAAGTGGTAACTGTCTGTAGTACTAGTAAATAAACTGTAGTTGAACGATTGGCACTGATTGTAGCTCCACCAAATGATTACAGGTTTCATTCATGACAGTGAATGCAACACAACAAGACTCATGATGAAAAATATTTAATAAGGAAAAACAAATTCAAACTCAAAAGTATTTACATCAGGTCACAGAAAGACATTAAGGTACCAGTGTCCGTTCAGAACAAACTGTTGGTCCACACTACTGAGAAGAAGAGGCGCGTCGTCCGTGGCACAAAGGGAACATTAGTGGGTTTCCAATTCCACCTATTCTTTCTAAGCAGCGACAGATTCATGGTACAGTGCAATGTTTATTCACAGTATATGAGGCAGTTGATTTGCTGAAACATACCGGTGGTATTAGTTCAACACAAGACAGCACACGACTATCACAAACATCGAGCACACGCACACGCTGGCAACACGTTCTCTGAAACACTTGAGAGAATAAAACGCAAATGCACAAATGTTCTTGAAGATATTCTGCTTATGATGGAATACACATGGCCCACCAAGAAGTTCATAACAGATACTTGCTGCAAGTTTAGCTCGCAGTCAGCGCTAAGGAACATGTCACTGTAAAACAGGCAGACACAGAACTACTTTATTCTCACAAATTCCTCTTTGGCTAATATTAAAAGTCTGAACATCTCTCTTGCAGACATGCTCTTTAAAAAAAATAATAATAAAGAGTTAAAATCCTTAGCGGCGCTGGAGCTCGCTGTGGTTTGATAATAAAAACTCATTCTTGATAATAAAAGAGAACACACACCGGATATCTGGATACTGCTAGTTGGTTTCATGACATCGAATAAATACTTAAAAAAAATGTGGTACAGTTTAGAAGTGACAGCCATTGCTGAACATCCTCTACTGCTGCTGCAAATCACTTACAGTGATACCATCTAAAACATTTAATGCTCCAGGGACTACAAAAAGCTAATAAGATAATAATAAATTACATTTTCCAAACAGCGAAGTAGAGAATTTCAGCAGTGGAGTAGTTTAGTGTTTCATGTACTGTACCTTCAGCAATGGCTACATCTGTATATGTATTCACTTTTTAGGTCACACAAATGTAATAATCTTCAAGTGTGTGATTCAGTGCTAAAACTTGAGGCAGAGTTGATGCAAAATGTAAAGTTCAAATCATATTCTCCACACTTGAACTTTCTCTGCCACCACGCACCAGTTGGCATGATCAAAGTAGGTGTGTTTGACATGAAGCTCTTCAACGTGATTCTCTATCAGCTCCGCCAGCTCTCCCTCCCTGAAGACGTGATAGTACCTCAGGCAGGAGCCCTCCGCCTGGCCCTCGCTCCCCTGAGGACTCCTTGTGCTCTGCTGCTGCTCTTCTCCCTGCAGCCCTCCTCTACTTTCGTCTCCAGACTGCTTCAGGTGCTCCTGGAAAGGGACCAGATCTGGCAGGGCCAGAGAGCCACACTCCTGGGCTAAAGACACTGAGACACTCTGGTTTTCTGTGCCGTTGTTGTTGTTGTTGGTGGTGGTGGTTGTGGTGGCGTTGTTGTTGCCTCCAGGATCATTTGGTCCCTTGTTCAGGCCGGGCGCCGAGTCAAAGACGTCCTCCTCTGATCCGATGGCAGACGGCGGGTAAAAGAAGCTGGAGACCTGTTTGATGAGGCCTTGCCGTCTCCCGCGCCGGCTGGCCTTCTCGCCTGTGGGTGACGCTAAAGTGCTAAGGTCTCTGGAGGACGAGCGGGAGACGGACAGGCTTCCGAAGTCGAAGACAGAATCCAGAGACCTGGAGAAGAACCACAGTCTCTGCGTGCTCTGCTGTGGCGCGGTGCAGCTCAGGTCTTCTTCGTCCGCCACGGACGATGTGCTTCTAACCTTCCTGTGCTTGTCGGCGTTGTCGATGGCTTCGCTCGCGCTCTGAGCTGCGGCCCTCGTTCTGGGTGTGGCGTGCTCCGCGTTGAAGCCGGAGGGCGAGTGAGGGTTGGGGTTCCAGGGAACGAAGATGTCCTGTTTCTCAAATTTACGGCGTTTCTGCTCCATGGCCCACACGTAGATCATGATGCGTCCGCCCACTTGCAGGGTGCGAGCCATCTCCTTTATTGCTCGGATACGACGTTCTTTGGTGGACAAATGATGGATGACTGTGACAAAATACATTCATTAATGTCCGAATTGAGTGGGCATTTATTTAATGATGATATCAAGTCACATTTAGCACTTGGCAGTCAACAAAACAACACACTGTGTACACTGTGTATGGCACACAACACAAAGGAATAGTGTGGGTGTCTGCTGTCTTTGCTCCCAATTACACTCTAATTTTTTCACACTGTTGGCTAGGCAACACAAGCTTGTGGTAAACTGATGTTTATCATTATTAGATTATTAGAGTTTACTTAATTTGAGGCAAATGGAAGGTGTTGGGCTTCATGCATATGTGTGTGTGTGTGTGTTTGTCCGTTACCTGCAATAGAGAGCACAGCGTCGAAGCAGCCGTCTCTGTAAGGCAAATGCAGCCCGTCGCACATCTGGACCTCGTGTCCTTGGCTCCAGGCAAAGTCCACCAGGGGGCGACAAACATCGCACCCCAGCTTGAACACCTCCTTGTTGATGTGGAGATACTTGCCATTGCCACAACCTGCCAAGGACAAGACAGTCCAACTCATCAGGAAAGACCAGTGGGCCGGGCGCCCGGATAGCTCAGTCGGTAGAGTGGGCGCCCATATATAGAGGTTTGCTCCTCGACGCAGCGGGCCAGGGTTTGACTCAGACCCGCGGCCCTTTGCTGCATGTCATTCCTCCTCTCTCTCCCCTTTCATTTCTTCAGCTGTCCTGTCAATAAAGGCCTAAAAATGCCCCCAAAAATAGGAAAGACCAGTGGTCTGATGAGACTTCAAATACTCTTCCCTCTCCTTAAGGGAAGACAGACTTAGAAGGACTTATTGTCTTTCCAAAAATAAGCACAATGTAATAATGTAGAGCTTCAACTAAAGATTATTTCCACTGTTGATTAATCCGTTCATTATTTTCTCAATTAATTGATTAGTTGTTTGGTCTATAAAATGTCAGAAAATTGTGAAAAATGTGGATCAGATTTCCCCAAAGCCCGAGATGACATCCGCAAATGTTCACACTTGTTTTGTCCACAACTCAAAGATATTCCATTTACTGTCACAGAGGAGAGAAGAAACCAGAACATATTCACATTTAGGAATTTGTATTTCTTTCTATGTTTTAAAGTTTTCTTTTGTGGCATTTTAGGCCTTTATTTGACAGCAAAACTTAGACATGAAATGGGAGAGAGATGGGAAATGACAATCAGCAAAGGGCTGCAGGTCGGAATTGAGCCGGCAACCTCTGCGGCAAGGACTGAGCCTCTGTAAATGGGGCGCACGCTCTACCAGGTGAGCTACCCAGGAGCCCAGAGAATTAGTATTTCTTTCCGTAGAAAACTGAATCAAACTAATTACGGATTATCAAAATAGTTGGCAATTCATTCGATAGTTGACAACTAAATCGATTAATCTTTGCAGCGCTACAAGAATGACAAAGTGTCGTGGGATTGCCAGGACGACATAGCTGCTGGAGGGGACACCCACCGACGTCAGCCACGATGCTCCCCGGCTGCAGGTCCAGCAGGAACTGGCGTACCTTGGGCCAGGCTTTATAGCGGCTGTCGTTGAAATACGGAGCGATCTTGTCATAGACGCTGTGCACGTGGTCTCTCTCCAGCTGACTGGCAGCCTCCTCCATCATGCTCGTCCAGGCTGCCGCATGCAGCCGCCTCACAGTATCATGCCTGCAGGGACAACAGAACACATCTCCACGCTTATTATCTAATGATAAACCCATCAAATATTCAGTCCATGTCATTAGGAAAATTAAGAAGTAGCAATGTGGACCCCCTGAAGGGGACGGCACAGTGGCGTTCCTCTCTACATGCTTGTTAAGGGTCCAACAAGGTCGGCTGGAAGCCTTAATCAGCAGACACACTCAAACACCTGTCAGGCAGCGAGTGGTAATTTAACACCAGACCCTCTGCTTTGTACTTGTAGTACCTGCTGCGGTCATGATCAGTCTCCCTCCGCACATCCACCCTGCAAGGACAGGCTGATGTTAACCCTTGTGTTGTCCTTCGGGTCCCAGTGACCCGAAGGACAACACAAGGATTATGTACTTCGGTTTACTTTGTTGAGAATTGCTCTCTAAACCCGGTTTCTTGTAAAGTAAGTAAGTAAAGTTTATTTCTAGAACACATTTAAACACAGTTTAAGCTGACCAAAATGCTGTACAAACAAGAACTAAGGTGCTGTATTAACCCTTGTTTAGAGAGCAATTCTCAACAAAGTAAACGGAAGTACATAACCCTTGTGTTGTCCTTCGGGTCACTGGGACCCGAAGGACAACACAAGGGTTAAGCTCTATGGATAAAAGGTTTAACCCTCCTTATCCTCAAATGTACTAACATCTGTTATCCTTGGGGTCAATTTGACCCCAGGATTGGAAACCTCCAGAAAATGTTAGTAATTAAATCTTTTACCAATTTTTTTATGTTGATAGCCTAAACTGGCAACTGGAAAATGTTGACAAATTGACCCCAAGGAACACTGATGCGTACAAAATGCATACAGGACATTGAAAATATATCATCATGTTAATTTTATGTTTACCCAGTTGTCCCCATTAAATTAGGAAAAGTCATTCAATATGAAGCCAAAAAAATGATGTCAAGCACTTTTTTTTAGAGATGTTAAACATTGAATGGGGTCAAATTGGCCCCAAGGATAACAGGAGGGTTAATGTGTCATCAATCGGGTGCAACTGTGAAAAAACCAGAGCGGGGATCAGAAATGAACTAACAAGGTAACCGTGAAGAGGCGGTCCCCATCTCGCAGAGCAGCACTCAGCCGCTCCATTTCCACAGCAGCTGGGTCAAATAGTTTTTATGGTAACGCAGACGCAAAAGGTCAACACATTAATCAGTTTCTGTTGGCAACAAGATGCAAAACAAATCAGTAATGTCTGCGTGAAAGTTCCATTTGACAAGATTTTCATGAGCCATGTTTTACACTCTGTCAGAGAGTTTTATATATTATAATATTGCATTCAGTGTCACAAGCAATGGAAGATTTCAGCATCAGCTTACATTCTAGGAATCACTTTCACCTATGCTGACCCTCATTGATTCTGAGCAGGACTTTCAATTTCCCTGGAAATGCAAGACTAATAGATATTTATGCGGATGGATTTTCAGTCTGACTACATTATTCTCCATCATCTGACAGCACTGCATACCTGAATATCATTTTACTGTGTTACAGCTTTACTGTAATTGTCAAAAGAAAAAAAAGATGTTTCTTTTCCTTTGATATGAATTTGTGGCTACTTTTGTAGTCATTTCACAATTTGGTTTTAAATTGATCACTACTGAAAAATGACATTATGATAATTTGTAAGAAAAGATGATGTCGTCTAGCCGAGCAAAGTGCCAAGTGGCGTTCATTTTTGTTCTTTTTTAGATAATAGCTTATCACATTAATGAGGATTTTACTGTTTAACTTTCCTAGATGAATCATATAATTTCAGAAGTGATTTGGGGATAATTTAATTTATGATGTTTGTGTTGTTTCTGGTTTTCACAGCTCCCACTGCAGTCATCTCAGTTTATTAGAATGCGGCCCACAGCTCCTGCAGTGCTGCTTCGGCTCCCTCAAGCACTATATATATATATATATATATATATATATATATATATATATATATATATATATATAAAACCAGTTTTTCTACGTTATTATCCAAAGGATAACATTGTTGTTTTAAGCAAAGGACACCTCAGTATGCAGAGTTCTCATTTGACCTGTGTGGTTATGTTTCATATTATCATGTGGTTGAATTAGTTTCATGCAAAGCTAACCCACAAAACACAATTTCCATAACACGTTGACCACAAAGATTTTAAAAGCAGATGTGTACAAACGGCACATTTGCAAAGCTGAAGAATTTAATCTTAATAAGATTGTCAAGCTGATTAATTTTATTTTTCAATTAAAAAAAAAAAAAAAAATTTTTAATTTTTTTAAAAAAAATGTGGGCTGTTGTGACGTTTGGTTCAGATTGGTAGAGAAATTTTTTTTTTTTTTTTTTTTTTTTTTTTTTTTTTTTTTTTTTTTTTTTTTTTTTTTTTTTTTTTTTTTTTTTTTTTTTTTTTTTTTTTTTTTTTTTTTTTTTTTTTTTTTTTTTTTTTTTTTTTTTTTTTTTTTTTTTTTTTTTTTTTTTTTTTTTTTTTTTTTTTTTTTTTTTTTTTTTTTTTTTTTTTTTTTTTTTTTTTTTTTTTTTTGTATACTCGAGAGGTTTATTTTTTCTTTTTTTTCTTGGAGGAGGTGAAGGTTGGGGTGGTGTGTTTTTTTTTTTTTTTTTTAAAAAAAAAAAAAAAAAAAAAAAAAGGGGGAAAAAAATTTGGTAAGGGGGGAAAAAAAGAGGGGTTTTTGTCTGCATTCAACACCTGATGGTACAAACACTGATACTAAGCAACAAATCATCCTCCACTCACAGAGTGCAACATCAGTGCACAATATGTGTCCGTTTGCTGCTTTGAAATCAACCCAGTCTTGTGACAAGGATTATCTGCTCTATGTGATCTACGGATCATTTGTCATTTTAAATCCCGAGTGATGAATGAAAGTTGTCAGTGCCAACTCATACCATGCGTGCGTCATAAATCACTGCCATACGCTGCAGAATCAATAAGCGCTGAACATGAAATACAATTTGGCAAATATACCAACAGATACTAGGGAAACATTTACCATTTACCGTTTATCTCCAATTTCATAACATTTCATTACAATTCACTTGAGTGTGAAAACCTGCTTATGGGGGTTTTAGTGCTCTGTTAGATAGCATCACATTTAGAAATGAACAAATTAGACTAGTCTTTCCAGTCGACATCCGTATCTACCTCTGTCTTAAGACTGTCTGCCTGTAAAGACATTCACAACAACAAATCTAAAACAGATGCAACCTAATGAACCATGTAATGCCACAGTGCACTTTGCTGATGAGGTTAGCCAGAAGGAAAGCTATCAGTCACTTCCCCTCCACCTCTCTTAAAAGACATTAGACTCTGCCCTTGAATGTAATATTGTCTGGTGCCCCCTTGTGTGCGCCACTGTACACAATGAATACTACTGGGAACATAGGATAATAGTAACAGAGGCCAGCCTGTGCTACGTGAAATGCAAATATTTCACTCTATAAATTCAATGTCAGATCCGTACCCTCACTGTGCATTTCCAGACTTGCCCGTGTTACTCCTCCACTGGTAAATATATAGTGTGTGCAGCATCCCTTCTTCCTTCACTCAGACCTATTTCTGGACCACCACCATCTGCATCATCCCAGCCAAGTGGAAGGAAAACATCCCTTATGTAACGTTATGATCTGGCCTCCTTCAGTATTGCCGCTGCTCAATTTTGCCTGCGTTTCCACGTCTGCTCGCTAAACTGTGACAGTCCTCGGCTGATATTATGTAACCGGCAGCTGGGGAGGCTCAGAGCACCGTCTCTGACTGACAATGGGAACTAAAATTAAGTCAGGGGACAGAGGCAACGTCTGGCACTCAGATTTGTCTCAGGTATAAAATCAGCCATCAACCATAGGCTTTGGTTTGGGAATTTAGCTTCCCTGGTAAATCTCCAAATATCAAAATAAATTCCATGAAAAGATATTTTGCTCACAACATGTAGCACAATATGAGCAGCGGCTTGCCTTTAAAGTTGTACAATTCTGCACATATCTAACTTTAGACAAATGTTGGTGGATGAGTGAGCCCTCAGGTCAGACCTCAGCAGTGCTCTACTGAGATTAGTGGAGATATTACGAACAGACAGGGCTGCACAGTCACCCTGCCAGCTGCCACTAACCGCTGCATGAACTCAACCACAGAGAACAGGTTCACCAATCAGCTGTTAGCAGTTTATGACTCAACATCAATATGTAGCCTGCTATACTTAGACTCCCATCACTGCTGCAAGCATTTATTGTTCTCACCCTGCGTGTAGATGACCCATATTCTTACTGCATGTTTCTCCATTTAAATATGCAGACAATAATGACTTCATGTAGGCAACAGAGCACAATCGTTGGGCAGACAAAATGCAACTCAATTTAATCAGAATCATTTCTTTTAGGGGGATCAACTTTATGTGCTTTGAAATATTGCAAAGTATACAGCCGAATATATTTTAAACTAAGAATGGATAGGCTATAGGGTATCAGACCTGCCCTGCATATAGGCTACTACTTTATACAGTGGTGTAGTCTACGTGATACGCAGGTATACGCAGTAGTATACCCACTGAGAAAGCTCCAGGATTTCCATCTACCCACTTAAAAATGCCCAATGACACGCAACAACATACTTTCCATTATATTTTTGATACATTTTGAATTGTCAGCTGTGTTTTTCTTCTTCACATAGGCTAAATAAAGGGATTTCCACCGTAAATTGGTGCATAAAAGTGTATCCGAATACAGGAAATTAAGTTGTTGATGCTCAAAAACTTCCCTCGGGGAGGACACCCCCCCACAATATGATATGCCCCAACCCCAAAAAAAGGCAGATTTGGGTTAATATATATAGTAGACTACAGTATACCCACTAGCCTACAATACATTAGACTCCACCACTGACTTTATGTCCCATCAAAGTTTCTTCAGTGGAGATAAAATCAATTCAGATAAAAACAAATATATAGGCAATCCAATGTCGGATTTAACCAACACAAATATAATTCCCACCCTGCAATAACTGCTACAATCATGTCAATATTTGCACACCATCTTCTGCACTTTATGACTGACTGAAAATGCAAAGCTTCTTACCGTCCGACGTGTAGCCTATAAGTTAACGCGCCGTGCTGCGATTCTCCGCCTCTATCCTCGGGTCGCTGGAGGTAAACTTCCCTCTCGGTCTCCGATCTATATGATCTATATGATCTATATGATCTATATGATCGACCTGTGATCAGGATCAGAGGCACGCGCTCGACACGGCGGCACCGGCACCGGCACCGACATCGCGCGGACGGGTAACGTGAGAGGAGGGAAGTACCTGCGGCGTGTGCCCGCCAGCAGCGTACCGTGCACCGGACGGTATCAAATCCATAGCATGTTGACCTCCAACACCTGTCAAGATAAGAAGGAGTTAGAGCAAGGCTTCCGGTGAGATGTTTCAAAATTAAAGCCTCATCGGTGAAAGCGTGAAACCGTTCCCTGCCATGTCAATATTTGGTGTCAGTTTTTTTGTTGAGCTTTCCCCTCTACCATAACACAAGAGAGAGTCTACTACTGTGTGTAAGTAAAGAAGAATATTGTACAAAGCTACCTTTTTAAACGTGTGTTTTCCACTCCTACGGGCAGGTTTGAAACAAACAGCAGTAATTCATCCCACAGAGTAAAGGTGTAAGCATCTTACAATGCATACAGCAATAGGAGATAAAAGCAAAGCAAATGTTAGATGAAGATGATTCCCAATAATGATAGGAAGAACATCTCATCCTTCCCAATGACAGTGATTTAATGTATGATGCAAAAACAATGCCTTATTTCACATCATTATAATCACAGTTAAAATAGAGATCACAATAATTACAAACCTCAAGCAAAGCCCTGTGGTTTCCTAGATGTGGTGGCTTCAAACACTACTGGCTTAATACTGTAGGAAACTAAACATAAAAACGAGTGGAATGACCAAGCGTGAACAACTATTTGGGCACAGTATGCAATGGGACACATGCATTCAACTTTAACACAATTGTTCTTGTTCAGTGCTGCCGTATTGATTGAGGATTTAAATGTTTAAAGCTTTATTGGGTCTCTTTTCGACTTACACAGCGCTGTGGAGATGCAAGACGGCTCTTTGGCTTTGGAATGGATGCAGATGTTGAACAGTTCCAGGTCAGCTTCTCTTGAGAGAAGTGGGCTATAGCTTTGGTATTACCAACATTGAGGAATATATTAAAATGACAAAAACAAGCAAATTGAAATGGGAGAAAATAAACATAGTTAATCTGATCTCTGATCTCAGTCTATTGACCGATATTGCACTATTCCTTCCCTCTCTTTTGTATATTTTTTTCTAAAATTGTAAATTCTTGTATTGTTATACTGTACCCTGTTTTTTTTTATATTCTTACCGTCATCTCTGTTTTTATTCTTAATATGTTAAGTGTTGTACTTTTGAGAGCAAAGATTACCGGAGAGTCAAATTCCTTGTTTGTCTACGCAAACCTGGCCAATAAAGCTGATTCTGATTCTGATTATTTTTCTGAGGCGACCTTTTTTATATATATCATATGCAATTGTATTCACTTGAGTCTTTTCCAGTATTTACTCCACATGTATGTATTTGTAGCCTATACCGTAGGCCTACTTCTATTTCTATACAACTGCTCACAGAAAATAACACAATTCTACGCTTTTATTTTGAAGAATACATAACTTAGTGTCCTGTTTCATTGTGATTGACTTGACTCAGCTGATTGGTCGATGGTGTGTAAAAAGATGACACGCTGTGCGGTTGCAGAGCACGGTTGTCATTGGCTGTCAGAGTCACGTGACAACCACAATAAACAACGTGCAATGTGTAGAGAGACAACATATTTAAGAGCCGTTTCACAGGGAACATTTAGAAAATGACTAATGTTTATACCTGTAATTGCAAAGCCAAACAACATCATTATTCACTAATGTATGTTGTTCTCGTGAAAGCCTTCATTTTATGCCTTATCACCTTTCAGGCTAAATGGATTTTTAACTTTTCATTAAATCCCTGTTTGGAAATGAGGGCTGCACCAGGAGGAAACTGAACAATTTCATCTAATTAGTTTAATTCGAGGTTGACAACAATCTACAAGACATTGGCAGTATGCTACATGGTGACTAGTTGACCTTTACTCGTGAGAGCTATGACCATGTTTTTTTTATTAAAAGAAAAAAAGAATGCATTATTTGAAGCCTTGCAGAAAACACGTCCTCTCTTCAGCACCCAGCATAAATTATAAAGTGAGTCACAGTGTCCATCAGTGTTTCCTGTTCATCCTGATCTTGCAAAGACATAAATGAAATGGAGGTTATAATAATACAACAACTGCCAGAATAATAAAAATAAACTTAGTTTTACATCATTATGCTTTTCTTGGCGGGGGTGGTAATTTGCACACATTAGCCTGAGTATCCAGTTTTGGTAGTTCTGTGCCCGAAAGGTGTCAGCTGTGATTTCATCTGCCCTTTCTGTCTCTAGATGGGTAATGGCAGTGACTTAATTGTGTCTCATCACTGCCATTCAGGGAGCACAAAGCGTTCATCACATCTTCCTCACATCATCATCATTCAGAGCACACATGCTATTTTTCGGCCTCACATTTGCAATTACACACCTTGACGTCTGCAAAGTGCACTGTACAAACACACGCTGTTGACCAGTGAACAGGGTGGGATGTTGAAAACACATGCGTCGCCTCCAGGTGCGGTCTAGAGGCTCGTAAACAACAGTGACTTTGCAAACCTCCACCTCCACATTGCTGCCATTACTCTCGGCTTCTGTTCCATCGCTCTGTTTATGCAAACGTGAATTCAGATAGTAGTCAGGCTCTATCCTTCATAATGTTTGTGTTTCAAGGACTCTTACAGGCCCCCCAGCATGAAGATCAGTGTTTTTATAGAGCTGCAAATGTTCCTCAGAGGCAGAAACAGTCTCACAGGTTGAGGAAAATCTGAAGAGAGGCTCTCTGGCTGCGGACACCAAAGCACAGTAACAGTGCAAAACGTTAAAGAGGAGGTAACTAATAGCCAAAAGCAGCTAATAGCTCAAATGTTTATGCATTTATTAACTTTAGTCACACAAACAGACAAAAATGTAGAAACAAAAGATCATACGTTTATCATAATTAATGTACTTTTCCGTTTTCAGATGTACATTTTTGCGTACAGACTTCTTTTCAGTGCCAAAATATTTGTTATGTCACCAATGCAGGAAGCATGGGCATGTTAGCTCCTCCGCAGATTCAAATTTTTCCTGTTCCTGACATCCTGTTGTTAAAAAACAGCAGGATATTGTGTCATTGTTGCACAAATTACAGTCGGCGGTCGGCATAACCTTGCTGGTAGTTTCACAGTCTACTGAAGAAAGGATTACTAGTTTTCTGGGTGATCCCTGTGGAGAGTACTGATACACAGTATATATTAGAGTGTGTACAAAAGATTCGCTATAGCATGACAAATGTAACTACACTTGTACACTTATACATAGCCATATTCTACTGCTCTTCATACTATTCATCCTGCACATACACTTATTCTTACTACTCTTATAATGGTACTGTTTCTGCACTACAATGGTGCTGTTACCACACTGCACATAGCTGTACATACTGTACATATCTGTCTATATGGTTCATACTGAATATCCATATTTATTCAGTTTTTCTTATTATACATTCTGTTAATACACTGCATATATCTATATTATTCTTACTACTATTATAATGTCACTGCTACTACATTGCACATATCTGTACATTTTCATACATTGTTCATATTACATAGCCATATTTGTTCTGCTTTTATAAGGTAACTGCTAATACACTGCACATATTTATATTTCATTTATATGACTCTAAACCACCTCCTGTTAACCAACTGTATACTACTGTCTTCACTGCACTATATTTCTTGTCCTGTCTATGCACCACCTGTCTATACTTTGTTTATCGCATTGCACTCTTCTGCTTTTTTTGCACTTCTGCACAAACTAAATAAAGTTGAATCTAATTTACTCTATCTAATCAAATACAGTGATGTAAAAGGCTTCCAACGGTTTATTGTGTATGTAGTGTGCAGAAATATTACTTCGCTTAACTTAATGTAACCATTTTAATCCTCATCAGATAAAGGTTGTTGTTGAAGAGCTGGAGGTAAGATTCAGAGTACAGTACAATGATTGGAAGAACTTCTTATCCTTTCTATTAATAATAAGAATATTTCTGAGCACGCCTGAAGAATGTCAGTGACTGAAAGCTTCACAGAACGGATGGGCAGATTGTCTTCTTTTCATTATAATCAAAGTAAAACTACCAATATAAATCACACGCAACGCCCTGTGGTTTCCTAGATGAGATCACATCTCAGATCATCTGTGTGTAAAGGATGCACGCGGTCTGACCAGCTGTTTCAGGAGCTCTGTGTTAACCACAAGCTTGTCTGTATTAGGTCAAACTGTTGGAGTATAACCCAAAAGCCACCAAGCCCCCGGCTGTTAATGAGCCACAGGGCGCTCTTAAGAAGCTGATGCTTGAAATGTATCCCTTTCATTTGCACAGAAGCTGTTTTTGCTGACATATGTCTTCAGGTGGAGTCATATGACAATAAGTGGAATGCATTTTTAAAGATGACAGTGATTTATGTTTGATTCATGTAAACGATCAATGGCCACAATGTTGTTGGATTCAATTAAAGTGTTGGATTCGATTCAATTTTATTTTATTTATAGTATCAAATCATAACAAGAGTTATCTCAAGACACTTTACAGATAGAGTAGGTCTAGACCACACTCTATCATTTACAAAGACCCAACAATTCCAGTGATTCCCCGAAGAGCAAGCATTCAGTGCGACAGTGGAGAGGAAAAACTCCCTTTTAGGGAGAAACCTCGGGAGATCAGGTTTTAAAACAGAATAATCAGATTCCATATCACCTGGAGTCCTTTTCTGCAACTCGCAGACAATCTGCCCTTCTCTTGAGCCTCAATTGCACATGTCAGCTGGACTGGTGCGGTGCTGGGTGCAGTACAATTGCATTATTTATGAATAGTCATTCACTAACAAAATGTACAGGGTGTCTTTCAGAATGTTTAATGTTTTTTAATTTATTTAATTATTTATCTATTTATTTTTTCCCTTTCTTTGACTGTGTGTATGTATATGTATTATGTGTACCCTTGGGTGGGTGGGATCAGGGTGTCCAATGCTCCTGCTCATGTACAGAGCCTGGCTTTCTCAAGGTCCAGGATGTTTGACAGCTTCAGGATTACAATGGTCAACGCTTTCCCTTTAAAGCTACAGAAGGCAGCTAGGAGCCTGCTTCTTGGTGAGAATATGATGGCGTTCTTGATTTGATTTGCAAAGAGGTTATTTCATTCTACGTTAAATATTCTAACAAGAAGAGTGGAACCATCGAAGCCTCTGAAATGTCTATGAGTGGCACCATTTTATACACAAGCAAATAAAAACCACATCTACAAAATGTCTGTAAAAGAATTGGGCCTAAATAGTTTATAATTAATTACAGGAATATCTTACATGAACGGATGGTGAGTTTTGCTTTATAATTCTTGTCCAACATCCAACAGTCTTTCTCATGCAGTTTTGATTTCTTGATTTATTTTTGTTACTGATTTACTGATTGATCTCTGCTCAAAGATATTGCCACAACTTTAAGCATCAGTGGTTTAGATTCCAATAAAATAAAATAGAGTCATTCACAATGACTCAAACTGCTAACATTGGAGAAAGGGAGGCATTTCCATCCATATGATGGAAGGTAACCCCATTTAAAAGCTCCTTTAAAACTGCCTCCACATTGATTTTCTTACACAGGGTCATTGTTCTCTCAGGGAGAACCAACTAAAACAGCTTAGCCTTTATATCTACTCAAAGGCTACGTTCAGACTGCAGGCAAAAGTGGCCCAAATCAGATTTTTTTTGGGGGTCAAGTGACCAGGTCAGACTTCTTCACAAGTAGTGTGAACACTCAAATCTTGACAACAATCTTTTTTTTTTCAAATCAGATTTAGACCACTTCCACATGTGGTCCTGGATCAGACCCAGGTCTTTTGTCAATGTGGCCGCAGTGTGAACAACCAAGGCGGATTTGATGCGACTTTTACGTCAATCTACATCGACATTTGTCACAATTATGCACCGGTGGGAGAAAGCCCTATAGACACAGACAGTAAAATTAAAAACTTGACTAGGCCTACAACATGGAGAAGAGTGATGGAGCAAGTCAATGGAGGGAGAGGGAGGTGTTAGACCTAATTAGTGTTATGCTCATTAATGTTACGTGTGCCATTACACATTTTTTAAATAAAAGCGAAAATGCTTACTTCCTCCATAACCTCCCTAACTTTAGTGCAACAGCGTGTTGCGTCTGATGTCGCTGTTATTGTTCTTTTGTGCATGCGGGTCAGTTCAAAACAATTCAGAATCTGATATAGGCATATTTAAAAAGGTAATGTGAACAGAGAAACAAAAAATTGGATATGAGCAAAACAATCCAAATTAAGCATTAAGACTTGCAGTGTGAACGTTAGCCACAAAAATATACAGTGTGCAGATTGGATGTGCAAAAGGGAGGTTATTATAAATATGTTCAAAAGATGCATTGCACTTTGCTAGAGTTACAGAGAATAATTGAGAAGATTGTAATCCATTACACAAAATGATTGTAATCAGTTACACAAAATGCCTTCATGACCTGTTACCCCGTCAGGACATTAAAACTGGTAATCGAGTTATAAATTAATTATGTTACTTTAATCCCAAATCATGTATGTCCTTTTGTTACTCCCCAAGATTGACATTATAAAACCCCTATATCAACTAATATATCTATATATATGTATGTATGTATGTATGTATGTATGTATGTATATACTGTATATATATATATACACTGCAGAAAAGACTCTAAAAACACTTTACTTGAAGGTATCTACATAAGAGTGACATGACACTGTCATGAACACATGAACCCTAACTCTAACTCTAACCCTAACCTGTCATGACAAAAACCAAATGACACTAACTGACAGAAGCGTTATGTCATAAACGTTTATGACTTGTTTATAATGTTTATGACACGGTCATGACAGTGTCATGTCACTCTTATGTAGATACCTTCAAGTAAAGTGTAACCGCTTACACATTGGCACTGGTGGACTCTATAGATCAAGACCAGTGCTGTGTTAATAAACCTCTGGAGAACAGCTGCAGTCCAATGCATACTGCAGTCTCCATCAGTCAGCGATATGTCTCTTAACTCGTTCCAACCAGGAACTTTTCTTTCATCTCAAAAATCATATGCTAACACACAAAAACAAAGAGAAAGAGAAGGAAATGTGTAAGTAGATGCTCGCCATCACAGACTAAATTAGACTGAACAAGCATATTTGCTCAACAACAATATAATCAACAGACTCAACAACAAAGACGAAAAACTGACCACATTTTTACAGCAGGGCTACTATTGTAAGGTGTTTCTGTTATTTTTGTCCATACCCACTGTTAGTGTTTCAGTCTCAACTGATTATTTATTCAAACACATAGTTAAATAAATAAATAGTGTATATGAGTGTATGTGCACCCAGTGTTCTTTTCCTTTTTGTTGTTTTAAAACAGGAAATGGTGTTGATGAAGCCAAGCAGAGAACAGGGAAGGTAACCCAGATCTGTCACATGAAGCTCCACAGAAAAAATATCAACATGACCCAAAATCCACAGGGAGCAATAAAACACTGAGGTCCAACATGATGATGTTCCAACGTGATTTAAAAACAAAACCAAAAAAAACATATTAGCGTAATGATTTTAGATATCTGTCTAGAATACCTGAACAACATGATCATATTTCCATGCTCAAATTGAGACATCATGCGTAAAAACAGAACAATAATGCCTGGCTCTCAACAGGACTCCACTGATTGGAAAAAAAACATGAAGTCAACAACACAGCATCTCTGTGTGCTGCTTTAATGAGCACCAGAGGGAATACAAAGGCAAAATGGGAAAATCCAGCAAGACCCAGTAATCAGTGCTGCAGTATCAGACTCAGTCCCTGTTACTCTGCTGGATATATCAGGGCTTCCACTGTGATGGGGTCTCTATTTCCCCAGTTATTTAATGCAGGTGGACTTGGGTTTTTCTGTTTGGGCTCACAGGTTCAGTGGGTTTATCAGGACTCAACAATTATTGCATATTTTGTTCATTGCTTCACTTAGATTTTCAGAACAACATTTTACACTAAAAATACTGCAAATTTGGAAGATATCCGCTTGATTTCTCTAACTCAAGACTGCTAATAAAGCTTCATGTAATATTCAGATAAACTCTAAAATAATGCACAAAATGACGACTGTGGATTTTGTCCCCCCCCATCACTTACAGTGGCTTGCATAACTTTACACACCCATGCTAAAGTTGACTAAAAAGAGGAATACAAAAATCATCTTTTGGAAATTAATCTTAATGCCTTAATTAAAACAATGAGGAAAAATCCAACCTTTAAGGACACCAATTTTCTTTGTGAATGAATAATATATCATAAATAAATAAATGTTCTTTCTTAAAATACAGGGGGCATAAGTAAGTACAACCCTATGTTAAATTCCCACAGAGGCAGGCAGATATATACATTCAGCCAACTTAAAATGCGTACAACTTTGTATGAACATAAAAAAATTCAGCTACTAAGAACTAAACTGAACAACATTTCACAGACATGTGACTAACAGAAATGGAAAAATGTGTCCCTGAACAGTTAGCCACATGTCTGTGAAACGTTGTTCAGTTTAGTTCTTAGTAGTTGAATCTTTTTATGTTCAAAGTTTTACGCATGTTAAAAGCAGTTGAAAGTGAGAGGACGTTTCTTTTTTTGCTGAGTATATATTTTTAATATTACTTTTTTGAAGATACTTTTGTAAAAATCTAAATAACTTTAGAGATCTTCATTGTAAAGGGTTTACACAATGTGTTCCATGCTTCTTCAATGAACCATAAACAATGAATGAACATGCACCTGTTGAACGGTCGAAAAGACAATAACAGCTCGCAGGCGGGAGGCAATTAAGGTCCCAGTTAAAAGAAAATTAGGAAAGTAAAGAGACCTTTCTACTGACTCTGAAAAACAGCAAAAGAAAGACGCCCAGGGTCCCTGCTAATCTGCGTGAACGGGCCTTAGGCATGGTGCAGGGAGGCCTGAGGACAGCGGATGTGGCCAGGGCGACACACTGCAACGTCCCTACTGGGAGACGCCTAAGACAGCGCTACAGGGAGACAGGAAGCACAGCTGATCGTCCTCGCGGTGGCAGACCACGTGTAACAACACCTGCATAGGATCGCTACATCCGAATATCACACCTGCGGGACAGGTCCAGGACGGCAACAACAACCGCAAGACCTGGCCAGTCTGGTGCAGTACATGAGGAGATGTACTGCAGTACTTAATGCAGCTGGTAGCCACACCAGATACTGAGGGCTACTTTGATTTTGACCGCAAATATTTGCATATGTTAAGTTTGCTTCAAATATAAAAGCAGTTGAAAGTGACAGGACGTTTCTTTTCTTTTTTTGCTGAGTATACATATACTGTATATCACAACACACTCCTGAGTGTTTTTTAATGCTCTGTCTTCGTTATTGAGTCTGTTGATTATATTGTTGTTCTGTTTAAATTTAAATGTGGCACTAGATGAGCCTGCAGTCATCGGCAAAAAAACAACTCCTTACCTTAAAAAAGAATCATGTTGGCATAACCAAGGGGTATATCAACTATCAAACTTTGGTTTACCGGAATAGAATATTGTAATCAAAATACACCGAAAACTCTTCTAACAACCAACCAACATGAGGCAGATGAGGACAACCTTTTGGTTTTCCATGTTGTTGCATATTGTAAATAACACAAACTGGATTTCTGAAATACCTGTCTTGAATTAAAAAAATGCCAAAAATAATGCAAATTTCCTTTCCTAGTAAAAATGAAAGTTTAATTATGAAAACTTCAGAAAAAATATATTTATTCTTTCTTTACATACATTTACAGTATACAAAAATAATTGATTAAAAATGACATAGAAACAGTAGTTAATATTAAAAAAAAAAAAAAAAGGTTTTGTTCTTCAGGGCAAATCATTTGGGTGGTTAAGTTCCTGTGAAAACCTAAGAGAAATCTGGGGTTTTCCTCCTCATCATCATCATCATCATCTGCTGCTGCTGCTGCTCTGGTCCACGTCTGTGGCTCACGTGAGGCGGCTCTCGTGAACTCATGACGATGTCCACAGATATGGGAAATGAAAATCGATCCATCATCTGGGCGATCTTCTCCTGGGGAACACCGTGCTTGTTCCTCCTGGAGGGAAAACAGGGCAGCGGGGTAACGTAAGCTTCTAGAGGTTTGTGAATGAATGAATGAAATCTCAAACGATTTTTCAAACGATTCAAATAAATGATATATAAAATGTATAAACAAATTTGAAAAAAAAATGTATAACTAAAAAAAACTAATACAAAATGTCAACATAACACTTGACCCGTTTGAAAAGGGGCTAGGTAGAAGCCCTAGGCTTCACAGGTCCCCCCCCCCGCTTCACCACAGCTAAATCACAGCCAAGATACATCAAAAAGAACATTTTAAATAATACAAAAACAAGCAGCAGTAACATCTGTGTACCTCTTTCCTCACTTCTGTACTTTTCAAAAACAGATCTTTTATACCTTATTTTTTTACTTTGGTTTTTACTGAATTTTCAGTACATTATAACAAATGAACACAGTCACCTCAATATGTGAGTAATATATGGAAAAACAAAACAAAAAAGGAAACGGGTCCTGTGAGGAAAGGTGATGATAGCCACAAAAATAGAAATAAAATGTATAAATTTCAAGTCGCTGCTTTATCCACTAATGTGTCCAAGCTGTGAACCGATGTCCTTATGTTTTATTTAAAGAGGCGCCACTTTTTTTTCCCCACCTTGATGTCAATCATGCCCCTACATTCCATAATGATTTCATAAAACAGAAATGACTTTAACGCAGTTACTATTTGGCCTATAAGCATTCATCATATAACTGAATCAAATTCTTGCGAGTTCTCCATTTTCAATTCTTTGTTGTAGTAGTCTCTAAATTGTAAATCCAGATTGTGAATGGAACATTTTTCTTTAAAATGTTTTCTTGTCTATAATCGTACACACTACCTTAATACCTTTTACTGCCCATTCCTTGAATATGGCATCATTAATTCCTGGCTTAAACTGGGTGTCAAAGGCTATCCATCTAAGTACTCTCTGGTCTTTCCTTAGTGTTAGCTGGCTCACAAAGTTCAACCAGAACTCTAGAGCACTGGAAGTTAAAGGGTCCTATCTTGGACCCGGCGCAGAGCAGCACAAAGCCCGAGGCAGTTGTCTATTTCCTGCACCTGCGCCCATGCTGGTCTTACAGGGAGGTGTGTTCAGGTGAATTCTTAGCATATTGCTATCTTGAGGCAGCCGGAAGTGATCGTGCCATTGACCAACAAAAACCTGGTCTAAAGTCAATAGCGCAGCATTTCATTGTTATTTTAACAGCTAATTAGTAAAATGCTCCTAGGCTTATGCACAGCGTGCACACTATGCTTGTCACACACACACACACACACACACACACACACACACACACACACACACACACACACACACACAAACACACACACACACACACACACACACACACGATTACAAATAAAAATATTACGGTGCAAATCCTCCATCATAACAGCAATGCTCCAAGATCCAAACGCGCCTGGCTTTTAAAGGGAATGGGAGATGATCTCTGATTGGTTTATTACACACGGACCTTTGGATTTGGACACGCCCTAAACACACCTGCGCCAGGCGCTTCACGCCGTGACCTTAGATTGGTAAAATAGGGCACATTGAGTCCATTTTACATTTGACTAATGAGGGGATTTCTTTTTCTCCTAGTACAGGAATTTCCCCAGTGTGGGATTAATAAAGTCTATCTTATCTTAAAACTGACTGGATCTGACAGCCTCGATTTCCTTCCATCTAGCAAAATAGTTGTCATTACACCAAAGAAATAAGGGGCGGAACTGAGCTGCATAAAAATAATCTTTGAGATTTGGGAGCACCATTCCTCCTTTATGTTTGGCCAACTGAAGCATTGCATAATTTACTCTAGGCTTCTTTCCGTCCCAGATAAATCTAGTAAAAAAAGCATGTCCCAGGTTAAGGACTGGTGAGGGACCTCTACTGGCAAGGCTTGGAATAGATATAGCAATATAGGTAAAATGTTCATCTTAATTCCGCTAATCTTACAACTAAAATCCAATGGGTGGTAATATTTTGAATTATAGTTCCCCTCATCTAACATCATATCTACATTTTATTTCCTTTGAAGGATTATATTATTGAATGACAGAAGTTGTGTCTTTAATATTCATTTTATAACCAGCATAATAGCTAAAAACCTTTAGGATTTCCATCAATATAGGTAAGAAGGTCTCAGGGTCCATCAAATGAACAAAAATATTGTCAGCAAATAAACTAATCAAGTGATCTTTGTGTCCAATTTTAATACCTCGTATTTTATCATGTTGGCGAATTGCCTGGGCCAGGGGTTCAATATAAAATGCAAATAGTGTGGGACTGAGACAACAACCTTGTCTAGTGTCCCTCTCCAATGTGATAAATGGAGACAACAATCCATTGACTTTTATTATTGCCGCTGGTTGTTGATAAAGTGTTCTAATGATCCCTAGTGATTGCTCGCTAAAGCCAAATCTATTCAAAGTTTGATATAGGAAATGCCAAAAGCCTCTTCACCGTCAAGGCTTAGTAGTATCGCAGCTTTATTTTCCTTTTCTATTCTATCAAATGCAGCGTCCTTCAGCGGCTTTAATAGCTGCAATATGTGTGTTCATTGACGTGCGTGTGTGTGTGTGTGTGTGTGTGTGTGTATGTATATATATATATATATATATATATATATAATAAGATAATTGTGAATAAGATATAAATGTGTTAAATTAAATAATAATTTACTGAGTTATGGAAAAGGGGTAGGATTAAATAAGTGTATACTTCTACTCCTTTTCAGACATGTCGATGTTGGTTAATGTTACTTATTGTTTATTGGAGGTTTTGCTTATTTAACTTATAAGCAAAACATTATTCAACTATTTTTGATGTTTGGTTTATTTTTGATATGTCTGAAATACATTTCTTCATTCATTCATTCTTCTGATATTGTCATGCGTTGGCCAGTTTTTAACAAACCCAGTTTGGTCTTGGTCAATTAATTCCGGGAGAAGATTCTCACGCCTTTTTACAATAATCGCTGTGTACAATTTTTAATCTACGTTGAGAATTGAAATAGGTCTATAGTTACTGCAATATTCCCTGTCTTTTCCCTCCTTTGGGAGTACTGTAATACCTTCTCCTTTAATCCAATTAAATGCTTTCAGCAGGAGGGGAGCTAGCTCTTCTTTAAAGGTTCTATACCACTCTGCTGGAAAACCATCACTACCTGGAGTTTGACTTGACTTTAAGTTGGCTATTGCATTATTAATCTCTTCCAGTGAAACCTCTGCTATGATACAATCATTCAGTCTCTTGCCAATACGAGGTAGATCCAGATCGTTAAGAAAATGTTCCATTGCTTCAACTTTAGTATTAGAGGTTTTGGTATATAGTTTTTTGTAGCAGTTTAGGAAAATGGCCTCCATTTCTTCTGGATGATAATTTAGTGGATTTGTTTCTGGGTCCCGCATCTTATGTATGGTACTATCCGCTTGTTGTTTAAGCAAGCGTCAGGCAAGTAATTTAGCTGCCTCTGGGCCTGATTCCTAATATGTCTGTGCAATCGAGCTTTCTTCTCAACATCTTGTTCTAATAGATCATTAATCGGTTTCTTCGATTGTTGTATTTGCACAATAGTTTTGGATCGCTGTTGTTTTTATGTTGCTGCTCCACATTTGATAGGTCTAATACAAGGTTATTATATTCCATGACCTTCCTCTTTTTACTTGATGTTGTCAAGGCAATCAATTTGCCGCGAATCACTGCCTTCAATGAGTCCCATAATATAGATGGATCCACCTCCCCATTGTCATTAATCTTCACATATTCGCTTATGTCTGATTATATTTTTTCTGCAGCTGCTTTGTTATTTAACAAACCTACATTTAACCTCCTTCCTTCTAGCTGAACTGTCAAATACAATGCACTATGGTCAGACACATCGGCTACCCCAATTCTACATTCCTTCACCCTATAGTAATCACTTTTTGGCATTAAAAAAATGATCTATCCTGGAGAAAGTAGAATGTGGGGACGAATAGTGAGTATAATTTCTTTCGAGTGGGTGAGTACACCTCCAGATATCTCAAAATCCGATTTCATCCCAGGCTGTTTTGATAAATTTTAATAATTTGATTTTGTTCTTTAGACTAGTTGTATCCAGGTAGTGATTCAATAGTACTATATTAAAATCTACTCCACATAAACAGGCCCCCTCTGCTTCCAGTGCAATTACATCCATTAGTGATTTGAAAAATAGTTTGTTACTATTAGGAGGTACATAAACATTTACTAAGGTTACTATATCCTTTTCAATCCTTCCCTTTACAATGAGATATCTGCCCTCGTTTTCTTTTATTTCCTTATTGACTTCAAACTTAAGCGTATTTGCGATAAGAATTGCAATTCCTCTCCTGTGACTTTGCACAAATGAATATCATAATAATAATAATAATAATAATAATAAACCAAAACGTTTACATTTTTCATGCTCTTGCTGAGAAAGATGAAAAAAAAAAATGATACGTGCGTTCTCCTTTTTTAATTCGGTCATTACCTTTGACCTTTTAATTGGGTTTCCCAACCCATTCACATTTAAGGACATTAGCTTTACTTCGATAGACTGCATCACAGCTGAGCTGAAACTATCTTACACAGTTATGTCCCCAATGTTGAAACCATAAGCAAAGCTAACTGGAGCACAATAACGAGCTTAGAATGGGTTAGAACAAGCATTATGACAAACCCCAAATAAGACTTCCAAAGGCTGAAGAACATTCTTAAGTTTTAAGTGAAGGAAGAATGATACCTTTTACAGAAAAAGGGCCCCCTCCCAATTAGTCCGCTACAGGCTGTCTCTGAATTTAAGTGCGAGTCTCTCACTGCCCCCCGCATTAATACAATATAGCGTATTACGGGACAATTATGTCTTTTTTATTTATTTTTTTAAACACTACTTACTAACATCCCGTTGTCGGCGCTGAAATTACTGAAGGCGCACTCTAGCTCGTCTGGTACTACTGACAAGGTCTACACCTGTGTGTGATCCATAGACTGTATAATATTAATGGACAACGCATCCGGTTCGGCGAAGTGCTGCAAATGCCTAAGTGCCTTAAACCTGCATCATATCTGAATTCCAGGAGGGGGAGACTCCTTAAAGCTGCATTCTATCTGAATTCCAGCAGGGGGAGACTCCTTAAAGCTGCATTCTATCTGAATTCCAGCAGGGGGAGACTCCTTAAAGCTGCATTCTATCTGAATTCCAGCAGGGGGAGACATGTGCGGTTGCAAAAGGAGGTCGGTTTCTGTAGAAGTCTATGAGAAAGTGACCCACTTCTCACTTGATTTATTACCTCGGTAAACCTTTTCATAATGAGTTTATGGTCTCAAGTCACTAGTTTTAAGTCTTCTGCAACACAGAATGATGTTAATTTTTTGAATTATGGTCTCGTTGATTTTAAAATCGGCGATAAAGCAGGGGGTGTTTTAGGGCGTGGCTATGATGTGATTGCCAGTGAAAGTGTGTAACGTAACGTAGAGTGTATGGGCTCCTCCCTCACTCCTCCCTCTAGTCTAAAATCCTCACATCCGCAACCAGGACGGCCGCGTCCGTAATGGCAAACTCGACGACTCATAGCAGATCTCCACAAACCAATGGGTGACGTCACACATGCTCTGTCCATTAATGTACAGTCTATTGTGTGATCCCACTCTTTGCCAGGGTGAAGACCGTTCTCCATCAGATGTTTCCTACCAAGCGGTTTCTCTGGCACCTCCACACTGTATCCTCGCTGTCGGAGGTCCTGCGCTACCTCCCAGGCACTGCTGTACACGTGCACACCGCGCTCCTAGTGGATACGCATCCTGTCTGGAATCGGATGCCTTTATCTATCAGTGTCTTTTTGATGCCGCCGTATGCCTTGCGCTGTTGGAGAACGGTGTTCTGTAAACTAGTCGTGGTCAAAAAAACAACGGTTTCTCTCCTATTGTGATTTTTCTGTCGCCATCCTTTCGGAATAATCATCTCCTTAGTACTACATTGCTGGAAATGAACTATAATAGATCTCGGGGGTGAGTTGGGCCCCGGTTTCGGCGCCAGGGTTCTGTGGGCACGCTGTATCTGCAAGTCCACCTCATCACTCAGCTTGAGTTCGGTTTGTAACAGTTTTTCAGGAAAACGCCATCATTGAGCCATCTTCTGCACTCTCCGGTACACCGTGGATCCGCAGATTGTTTCGCCTCACTCTCGACTCCAAGTCGTTCAATTTGTCCTCCAGCTTCTGTTGGTCCTTCATCATTTGTTGGAAAGTGGTCTTCAGCGAGATAGAGACCAAGTCTCTATCTCGCTGATTTTCTCGTTTTGCTCTTGCATAGCCTGCACGTATGTCGCTAGCTGCTGGTTAACGTCTCGCTTGTACTCGTGGAATTCTTCTCTCATGTCATGTTTAATTTCTTCTTTAAATATTTTTAGATCTTGTCGCTGATCTGCTTACTTATAGCCTTGAATCCCGTGCACCCCGTTCCCGTTGTTGAGTCGTCGCCATGTTGACCTTCTTCCCACATGTCGTCCTTAACGTGTTCTGCACGGTGTAAATCTTTACCCGCCGGTTTATCTTGCGTCCCTCTAAATTTGCCTTTGTACGCCCCCCTTCATAATCTTACTTCATTTTCTTTTAATTCAGTTCATGGGGGTCGTAAATATGCCGACTGTCAGGAGCTAAGCACTCAGTCTGCCATTTCGTTCTGTAACCAAACCGGAAGTCCTTTTTTTTAAATTTTTATAATTGCAATGTTTGATCGATTCAGACTATTCTACAAAAGCACCCCACAAATCCAAATACACATACTTTTAAGCTTTTTTTGTTTCAAATTTAAAACCCCTCTCAAGTTATAACCCACCCCCTCCCCCCTCTCTATCTGCGAACAGTTGTTGTAAGTTTCCAGGCAGCTTTTTATTTTTTGCTTAATAACTAGATTAACTGTGCAGTCTTAAAATCTACCAGATCTGTCAACTTTAAAAGGTGTGTAATTTTAAATACAGTAAATTAGTATGCTCAGCACTGGCATGTATATTTAATATGATAATAATAAAAAAAAAAAAAATCATACTTCTCCAGCTCATAAGGATCAAACTTCCAGCTGGTGTCAGGTTCACAAAAGTCCACTTTGTATCCTCTCTCCAAGGCCTGTTAAAAACATTGGCAATTTGATTAGGATTAATGAGGGTGATGTGGTACACCGTAACCAAACACTCAAATTATATTCAAAATCCTATACCCACCATTTTGACATATGGCTTCATTTCCCATGCTTGGGCGTTTGTATTATCAATAATAATGGGAGATCGGCCATCATGCATGGCTCCTTCAGCTGCAAGAGAATTAAACCAACAAAACAAAAGAACGATTGAAATCATTTCTGGCGAGAAAATTTAAATTTCATCAAACCACATTTTCTTAAACTGTTATCCATCTAAGAGAACTTGTTGCTTTCATAATGCATCCATTTTATTAGCTCATAGGGCATAGATTGTGTGGGTGGGGATGACATTTTACCAGCAGGCAGAGACACTAAACTAGACTTTTATTCTGGCTTAAACCAAAGAACAGTGCAACTACTCTTTTTTTATTTATTTAGTATTTCTATATTTAAAAAGGGACAACGCACATTAATCAACATGAGTACAGAGTCCAACATGTAAATGTGCCAGATTTAACCACACAGGCTAATTTTCATCTGCAGTCCCTAGCAAGTTGATGGCTAAAAACAACAGATACGCTACAACAATACAACAAATACACAT
The DNA here is from genome assembly GCF_010015445.1 of Perca fluviatilis. NCBI lineage: Eukaryota > Metazoa > Chordata > Actinopteri > Perciformes > Percidae > Perca > Perca fluviatilis. Next base: position 39,242,681 of record NC_053113.1, on the reverse strand, counting down.
AAAACAAGAAAGATATAGGCAAAGACAAGTAAAATGACACAACCACTATTCCAGATCAGGACAACTGGCAGGTTGATGGCATGAGAAAAACATAACACAAGTACATCATACACAGTAGACACAGGTGAAAGTGCATAGACACACATTAGGACGCATCAACAACACATAAGCACACAGAGAGAGACACTACTGCTATATAAACTTCATGTCTAAAAAAAAAAAAAACTGACTGTGAAGAGAACACAGCAAAGACGGTCCTGATCATAGTTCGACAGAAATGCCTTTGTGATGATGTGATGAAAACTTATTGCGTTGACCATCTAAGCCATGTGAACATTTAAGAAGACAATACCTCTGTTCTGGTTCCATTCGTGGGCTGCTCCAAGAAGGTCTGGATCATAGCAGTACCCATCTCTGTGAGCAAAGTAGTCATCTGTGCTCAGTATTACCCCCCGGGGTCCAGTGGAGAGCCGCTCCCTGTGAGAAAGATAGCACACAAATGAACAATGAAAATTTATGCTGGGCTATATGACCAAAACCCTTGTATATAGGTAATTTCATATCTCGATAATGATATATATCACGATAAAGCATGTTTTCTGGATATTCAATAAACAGTCTATATGAAATTACCATCTTGATAAGCTTTGAATTAAATACTTGACAAAAAGACTGAGTCTTTTCTGATTTTATTATTAAGAACTTTAGTGCAAAATGAACATTATGTGCAAGGATAAGAACGTAAAGTGTCGTCCAAATGACGTAAATATTGCTGTAACTCAGTTCGGCCGCTGGTTTTTGGACATTGCGACACAAATGATATAGAAAAATATCACATGTCATCTCACCAATGACATGACTCATTTCAACTGACAATGCACTCATTTATGAGACTCGTGATTAGAGACGTACCTGGCCAGTGTTGATTTCCCAGATCCTGGTAATCCCCTCATCAAGATCAGCACCAGGGAAGAGTGGTACGCATTAGTGGTTTCAGGGGGTCGGCAGCGATGCTCCCACGGCTCATTTTCTGAATCATATCTCTGGCACCTGTCATAATCTTCACCAACCTGACATGATTGTTCTTTTCTATCTCTGGACCATCCATCATTTACATCATCTGAGAGTGCATCATAGCTCCGTTCGTCCCTGTCAAAGTGGTGTGGAGAGTCTCTATAAACGCCCTGAGACGGGTTACTGCATACATTCGGAGGTGGGTAGCTGGAAAATGTTGGAAAGTGGGAGTCCTCTTGATACTGGTTTGTTGTGCCCAAATTGCTCCAGTTAGGATTCACGCGTGATGGCAGGTTTTGTGGATTTGGGAATGCAGATGGGGGTGGCGGGCGATGGAATGGGGGTCTGTGAAACCTCGGGTTTGGTGGTCTGTTCAGAGTTTGAGGAAAACACCACTGGTTTGGAGCAGGAGCAGCTGGTCTCGGTCTTCTGGGGTAATACGGCTCATTTTGATACCGGTGTGACCAGGATGGCTGTTTCTGCCCACTGCTCCTCAGGGGGCCGTCTGTTCCTGCAGATTTGCTCGTGTAAACAATGTTCTCCTCGCGTCCGTCCCAAGTCGGTTTGCTGGTAGATGTTTTGGGTGGTATGTGCAGTTGAACAAAACCTGCATTTTGTTTCCCTGGGTTACCGTTAGCAGCATCAGGCGTATCGATCTTCTCAAGCTCTTTGTAAAACTCGCTCAGTGTGTCTTCGATGTCAGACTTAACGGCGGCTGCTTTTGGAGGAGGAAAGGCTGGACCAATGAATGTGGTGCTGGTGAGTCCTACCTGCTTTAACACGCGCTCCCTCACACTTCTGTCTGCACTGCTGGAGTCTTTGCTCACTAATTTAGCGTCTCGACAGTCTTCGGCTCTTCCACCCACACAAGGCTTTACTGAGGCATGAGAGGTCGTACAGGAGGATCCAGTATGAGACATCTGCAAAACAGATTTAACACACTTATTACATTGGACAACTACAAAAATACTAGCTATATCTGCCGTGCGGGCTTACGTGCAGTTTAGTGTCCCAAATTATTTCCCAAAAACTGAGTGTCCCAAATGATGAGGGTCTTATTTGAGACAGGTTAGGGTAGCACATGTGGTTTAGCAGGTTCATGATTAATTAAGGACATTTTATGGGGAATTTGGGACACTAAACGAGCGGGTTATTTCATTATTAGTGTTAAGTATTAGTGTTAAGTACCGTGAATACATCGTTACAGTTTACGTAAACAGGTATGTAACGTTAAGTATTTAAACTTTGTTAGCGCACTTTAGCTAAAACCGAAACTAGCTAAGCAAACGGTTAGCTAACTTCCCCTCACGAGCTAACAAACCCAACTCTGTTCCGTTAAATTATTCACCCTCTTCTAATGTAATTTATTATAAAGTAAATATCACTATCATCAACACTCACCGTATACACTCAGGATGCATAAATTATAGAAAAAAAAACACGACATTAACAAAAAACAGCCAGCACACAATTTCTACATAGCAAGGTGCCTTGTGTTTATGGAAGTGACGTTAGTATTCTTCTTCTTCTCTGCATTGAACCAAGCGTCAGCGCCATCAGCTGGACTCAAAGTGTGTGACAGAGCCGGTCATCACCCAAAGATGCCAATATGATATTCAACCTGTATGAAATATAACATAATGGTGTTGCTTCCATTCCTCTTACTTTTCCTTGGTGGGCTATAGTGCTGTCAACCTTATAAAGTAAAAAAAATAATCTTCCTATAAAAGTAAATTCGTAACAATTTTCTGTGATAGCACTTATAATCAGCTTTTTTGGGATTGATTTAACACAAGAAATGTAATTTTTCAGTGTCACAGTGACACTCCTAGTTATTAACCTTTTGCTACTCATTAGCACATTTACTATTAAAAACACAGAAAATCCCTTTTTTGTTTTCAAAGTAGCCCTTAGTAACTATTTTAAGTAGTTTACATTTTTGTCTTTAAATAACTATTATGAGCCTCCGTTTGTTGAATATTGCACTATCTATCTATCTTATACAGTATATGTGTTATTTTAGAATTTGTTTACTGAAAAACAAAAACGACATACAATATGTCACTATGTACAGGTGTGACAGTTGACTCCCGGTAAGCCTTGTTATTTGTCCTCAAACATATATAGCGGATCATGGAGCTAAACTGCAGGAATGCAATTCTAAATGTGTCTTACTGAATTTTACAGACAAAAAAGTAGACTAAAGAATGTAGAAAGTATAAAGTGATTACATGATTTTACTAATGTGAAGTGATTTCACTTCTTTAATGGGTCCAGTGAGACCACAAAACAACCACAGAATATGTGCCATACACAGCCTTTACATTCACTCATTTGTACAGTTTTTTTTTGTTTTTGTTTTTTTACAGTTAAAAGTTACAGTCTTATGTACCTACAGTAAATCACCAACACGCAATGCCTGAGTATCAATCATAGCCAGTTCCTCGTCATTCACCCAATCATCCTCCATGGGAGAATTGACGGGTTTGCAAGCTGGAGTCTGTACAGTTTTTAAAGTGCTAGGTGTCCCAGACCTCCGAGGGGGGTTGAAGGTCTTATTTATACATGGAGACGCCACTGAGCCCAGATGGGAGAGAGGTGGTGGAGACGGGATGCGAGACAGATAGTCCAGAGCTCTCTTCCTCTTCAGGCTGATAGGGTCTTTCTCTGACAAACAGTTTGCTGTGGGAGGTTTCTTACTGACCGGCGTGAATGCTCCAAGGCTTCTGACTGGCTGCTGAGGGGTCACCTGCATAAAATGACACATATTCAGTTTTTTTTTTTAAAATCAATAAAAAATGGTCATGAGAGCAAATGCTTTGAACGGCGAGTACATAAACTCACACTTGTTTTTGTGTCTTGTCTTCTGACCGTCGCAGAAGCTGGGGTTCGTGTTTGCAGCGCTGGAGAGGAGATGGACTTTAGGCCATCAGAATTGACTAAATGTGAAAACTTCTCCTCAGCCATTGGAAGGAAGTTCTCCTGACCCTGAAGACACAGGATGAAAAGGATAGTTATGCCATTTTCATAGTTTGCAACATTTTATTGTATCCAAACCAAAAGATGCAGAAAAGTAAGATGAGAAAGCTCTACGTGGTTCAGGTCAGGTCAACAGTAAATCCTTTTAAACAATCTTCATCTGATCATTAGTCGATTAAATACATATGGCACTCATACTGAACCATTATACTGTATGTGTCATGTCTGTGCAGTTCTGCATATATGTTTTATGGAATGCTGTTTAAAGTAAATTAGTTTCTTTTCAAGTGTGTGACAAGTGTGCAATAAAGACAAGGTGTAAAATACTTGTCAGACATCAATATGAGAGGCAAGATTGACTAAAGTTTTGTACCTGGATCAGGTTTTTGAGTTGGCTGAGGGATTCCTGTAGATGTACTTCCTTGGGGTTTGTTGAGAAGAGGGTCAGATCTCCAGCGTACACAACGGGAGTGGGAGATGTGGACTGACCTCTCAGCTGCAGGTTGCTCAGAGCCAAGAGCACATGTGGTTTTACCAAATCTTCTAAGCCAGCCTGAGCAAAGCTGCTGAAACAGCGCACTTTAACAAAGTTCAGTTTCCCATCGGTCAAATAAAATGCAGGAGAGAAACCTGTGTTCAAAAGCACCAACAATCATTACTATAACATTTTACCGTAACAATACAGTTAAGGCAGAAACAGTTAAAGTGCTCATATTATGCTCATTTTCAGGTTCATAATTGTATTTAGAGGTTATATCAGAATAGGTTTACATGGTTTTATTTATAATATTTTATAAATATAATATTTTGTTGTACTGCACGTTGCAGACATCGCACTTCTGTTCCATCTTTGTTGGGAGTTGCTCATGTGCAGTAGCTAGGTAAGGACTACTAGCCAGTCAGAAGCAGAGTATGAGGGCGAGCCCTGACAATAGCTAGTTAAGGACTACTAGCCAGTCAGAAGCAGAGTATGAGGGCGTGCTCTGACAGTACCTAGGTAAGGACTACTAGCCAGTCAGAAGCAGAGTATGAGGGCATGCCCTGACAGTACCTAGGTAAGGACTACTAGCCAGTCAGAAGCAGAGTATGAGGGCATGCCCTGACAGTACCTAGGTAAGGACTACTAGCCAGTCAGAAGCAGAGTATGAGGGCGTGCCACGCTAGCAGCTAGGCGAGCATTATAACGTGTGTTCCAAAGTGACCACATTTGTCTCTGAAGTAAAGGCTGGACTACAACAGAGCTGTTTGGAGCAGTTTGTGAACAGTGTTTTCTGTTGGAGATGGTAAGTCCCTTTGGGGTGGACTTTGGGCTTTTTCACTTTGTAAACCTATAACATGCACAAAAAAAGATATATAACACAATAAAGGAAAGGGGAAAAGTCAAAAAGCAGAATATGAGCACTTTAAGAAAAAAGATGCTCTTACCCTGGCCATCTACGATACTGATGACATATCCTGTGAGATCAATTTCTCCACACAGCGGCTGGAATTCTGGGTTTTGAAGATCCACAAAACGGGTAGAGACCCTCGGTTGAAAATGTGTTGCTAACAATTCCTGAGAAGCCTGAATGATAAAACAAATATAAGGTATTATACATCATCAATCTGACTTCAGCAATAATGGATCTACAACTCCATATGCCCACTGAGTGTGCTCAAGATAGTTAGTTTCTACAGTACCTGTAGGTCCTGAAACTGGGATTTCTTTGTCCCAGTCAGCTGAACTGTTGTGCTACAACCATGTTTCTTTCCATCCGAAGTGGTGAGGTTATAGACTTTGTATCGACAGCCTTCCTTCACTAAAGACTGAAGCTCCGAGGAAGGTCGCCAAAGATTCAACTGGTAAACTTAAAAATAAATAAAAATAAACATCATTTGAAAACACAATATAATATACATTAAAGTAACCATAGTACATTTATAAAAATAAAGACACACCACTGCCTGGTTGGTCCATGGAGTCAGCAACGCAGAGTCTCCACACAGGTGTAACCTCTCGCTTGGGACAGATGCCTTCGCTGTCCTCTGCACTTTCTAAAGCCCGCCGGTAGCGATCCTGCAGTACAGCCTGCTTCTTCTCCATCAGAGAACACCGGTAGGCACGCAGAGTCTCCAACTGCTCTTCACTCAAATGAGCCTTGGACACGCAAGTGAAACGGACGTGCAATTAAAACTTTATTCATAGGAGAAATGAAGTAAACGATCTGTAAAGCAAATTTCTTATCACCTCAAGGTAAGCTGGGTCATTCCCCACTGCTTCATAGAGCTCTTCTCCATCTTGAAGACTTGAAATCTCCTGACGGGTGATTGTCCGTCTTCTATGTTGAGGTTTAGTACCTGAAAATTACAATTTTGTTAAAAGGTATCCCATTTAAAAATTTCCCTGGGGATGAATAAAGTATCTATCTATCTATCTATCTATCTATCTATCTGCTAAAACAAGATTCCTACTTTTGTCCTCCTTTTCAAATTCAGCTTGAATTTTGGCATATAGGATCTCCATAGCTTTTTGTTTAATGCTGTTGTATCGTCTCGCCTCCTTCTCTTCTGCACGAACAGAACGGAACACTACGCCTCCGTCTGGTTTCCTCTCCATCCACTGGAAAATGTGACAAGCATTCAGTCAAAAGAGACCATAACATGAACAGAACAGAAACAATACAGCAATGCAAGACTAAACACACCTGGATGGGGTAGCTTCTCAGAATGATAATGTCCACACATCCTACTGGTCCTCCGCTGCTGTACAAACAGGAGACAGGAAGCAGGAATGGCCGTGGATCCCTGTGAAATCCCAGCTTAGCATCCCATCGTGTAGGTCTGCTGCTATTGGCGCAAATCTAAACACATAAACAATTAGTTAGCCGTGTTGTTACTTAGTTGTCTTGTGGAAAGATAGAATAACTTGAGCCGTCGTCCCCTTAAAGTACCTTTAACATGAGAGATTCAGGTGCCTCCAGAGGGGAGCAAGCATCTTGAGATCCCACCAGCTGAGCTCCATGGATGATCAACTTCCCACCGACAGCCACTCGACCTTTGTTAAGCATGGCAGTCAAAGGTTCATCCAGCTGGGCTTTAATGGTGTACCATCCATCTGTCAGCCAGACCACTGCAGAAGGGTTTTCAACCTTGGCATCAGCACCTTGTGGAGTCTTAGTGTCACTGAAACTCTGTCTGTTTGGGGAGTGGCCCCTGGAGACGACCCCGCATACACAGAGGACCAGGGTTTTGGCTGATGTGTCGTCCTTTTCCATGATCTTTCTCAGAGCCGGCCTGCGGCTGTGGTCCACCTCTACATCATATCTGATTCACATAAAAATTTAAAATAAATGCTAAATAAAATTACATTTAAAACTTAAACAGACGTTTTATTTCACATAAACTACAGTGTAAGTTTAATTAAAATATATGTTATGTAATACATTCACTGTGCCTGATATAATTAGCCAAAAAGCGTAATTCATTAGTAAACAATATATATTTCTTCTCATTTCTTTTGACTAAATGCTATAAAGTGTAATTACATCAAGCCTTAAAATCATGAACAAAATGGCAGTGGTCGATGTGTAATACAATAGTTGGTTCAGGAATATATTTACACACATTTTGCAACAAGATGTGTGTGGGTGTCAACAGGAAAACATTGAACTAAAATAAGCTAGAATCTTAAGTACCTGTACTTGAGTTGTAGGAGGACCTGCTCTGGGGTGAGACAGAGGCTGCCCATTGTTTCTGGAAATGATCTTTCCATGGAGGCCTGCTTCCATACAATCCATCGGTAGTGATTGTACACCCACCCCTCACTGATCAGTTTAGGGTCCACCCCTGGGGTGTCACATAATGCTCTGTGGAGAGTGTAGAACAAGATGATATTCAGTACAGGCAGCCTGCATTTGGAGATACCAAGATACACCTGGTTTCTCAAACACTAGAATAGGTTCAACATTACAAAGCCTGTTTTAAAGTGCCCATATTATGAAAAAATTATGAAAAATCCATCCATGCTGTTTTGAGTGAGATACGGTTTCTGAATGTGTCCTGCCTTCAGTCTCCTGGTGAGCTGTTCAAAATCGGCCCGGCTTGTGACGTCACAACAAACCGAAACGAGCTGGCTAACCACAACCGTTAGCTCGTAGCATTAGCATGCTAACACTAATGCTAACGCTAGCATGCTACCTCGTTCTCAATAGCAAAGCACTGCTACAACACACACAAGTTCACCATAATCTACAAAAGAACTACTTACATGTGCGCCCTCATTTAGAAGTCTCCCAGCTAATCCTGCCTTGTAACTAACCAAAGTTGGAGAAACAGGCTCTCTTTTACTGTCTCTAGAGTTAGCTAGCTGACATGCTCTACATCTGAGCTACTGCGCATGTGCGAGTGCAATCAAAGATAGTACAGAAGAAGAAGATGAAAAGAGGTCTCACTCTGTAGCTAAAACAGAAACCAGGTGAAAAGAGGATCTGCAGCAGTGAGAAAGAGCTGTGCAGTACAACAACAATATGGTGTTTTTTGAAAATTAAACCATGTAAACCTATTCTGGTACAACCTTAAAATACAGTTATGAACCTGAAAATGAGCATAATATGGGCGCTTTAAAGCTCCATTGTGTAATGTTTTGAGTTGATTCTTAGTTAAAAAAGAAAAAAAAAAAAAAAAAACTTCTTTCACAAATATGTGCTCATTTATTTGTAATTAATTCCACCAACTAATCAGAGTAATCTCAAAAGCGTAGAATCTGCCATTCAGAATCATTCAGAATACAAACGAGCGACTCGCTCGAATGGCGGCAGCCATGTTGCGCCTCCATCTTTAAAATACATTAGCCAAAGAGGGACATGCCTCCACCTTTCGTGCTTTTACACTCAGTGGCACTGTGACGAATGCCAGCCGGGAGATTACTCGCGACTGTCGGCAGATTTGAAAGCCTGTTGAAGATGGAGGATCGATAGCACTGATACACTGGAAGCCATGTTAATCTTGCCACACGGCAACCGCAGGAGTTAAAATGCGCTCGGAATGGGAGGGGCTAGAAAGTAATATTCAGTTGGTTGTCATATACAATTTCACCACTAGATGGGAGAAATGTTTACACAATTTATCTTCAAACTAAACTAAATTAAATATTACCTATGAAACTCTTCTTTCCCTGCAGTCCCATCATTGCTGGGGATCAGTAATCCTCCATCAGCAAGCTGAACACCACCGCCGTCTATAAAGGATTCCTGTTTGAGGAACTGCTGTAAATTGAAGCGAAAAGATTCTGCCGTCTCACTGGTGATCTCATAGACATGCTGATGAACTCCATGTCCATACAGCTGAAAAACAAAAACAAGAACATGTCAAAAAGCCGTTTTAATGTGATCTCATTTTTAACCAAATACAATAAAGTTGACTGACAAACCAGTGCTGGCCTTGCCTGTTTTTGGCTGTATCTTGCAGGAGGCTTTCCATTTACTGCAGCTTTTAATGGTATCCTCGACACTCCTGAGGTTTTGGTTAGAAACAAACTTCCCGGCAAAGGTCGAATGGTCTGGCGCTTCTTTTTCCTGATCCTCATGTCTTGCATATCTCGTGCCAGCTCTACGTTATGAAGATCCTGAAACATGTCTGTAGACCATAACCACATCATTATTTGACCTATGTTATGCAGAGTATGGACAGTGTATCATACTGACCAAAAAGGTTAGCGCACCTTGGCTTGTGGACACAGTGTCCTCCACACGGGATGCCTCTGCAGCAGAGTCCTCGGATCCACAGCTAACAGGAGAGTTTTGATTATTCAGCGGATTATCATTTGTAGTGTCAGTCGAGGCCGCCGTCTGAATGTCTTCTTTGCTTTTATTACCAGTTACATCTGTATTGCTTTGTGTTTTTTTAGTGGGCGGTACATAAGTGTTGCTGTTAAAGGGTGTTTCCCCCTGGGGTTTAGAGGAGCTCTCTTGGACAATAGTCATTTGCTTTTTGAATGGAGGAACAAATGAAGTAGGTGTTTTTGTGATGTCCTTAAGCACTGTATTCTTGTGACTCTCTGTCTTTGCATCCTTGAGGAATGGAGGAACAAACACTGGCATCTTGGAATGTGCTGATCTGCTGTCTTCTGGGGTTGATTGTTGTGTTGGTTTTGTCTTTTGCAATGTGGTTTCCACATAATTCTTTCCATTCCTGTTAGACAAAAAAATACATTACAAGAGCTGATAACATGTGTCAGCCTTTTGAAAACCTGGCCAACAATTCACAGGCAACTTACCTGTGTGGCCTCGTGATGTTTGGATGGAGAGAGACACTGTACTTGAAAACCCTCCTGTCTTTCATTATATCTTAAAAAACATTTTTAAAACAAGTTATTTAATTTATAATACAAATACATGTATGATGTATTCTTTTGCTAACTTGTGCTGGTGATTTACCATTTGGAAAACTTTTTTCCGGATGGAGGGTTGAACATCTTGGGCCATCGACAGTTCTGTCGAATTCTTCCAGTAATCTTCTTTTCAGGGGAGGCTGACCTACAATATTCCAAAAAACAGTAAGGCAACAGTTAATGGTTAATAGCCATGTTTGTAACAGATGAGAGGCACAGCTTAAGGTTAGTAATATACAAGCATTTAGTTAATCAAAATAATGGTTTATTTGCAATATGGAAACAATCTTTTTAACTTAGAATATCCAATGAAGCTAAATTGGTCAAGACGTTGGCCTATGTAATATTGTTCTTCAAATAATTCGGATTCAAAACAATCTGAAAACTCTGAAACAATCTGTGCATTAACAAAAAACACATGATACTATTACATTTATGAGTAGTAACACAAGCACTTACCAGTCACATCTGGGTCCTCGACTGATCTTTTCCCGGTTCCTTTTTGTTCCTCTACAGATCTGTGGCTGGATTTGGGGTTTTCTTGCAGTGGCACATTTTCTAAAGTCATTGAGAGACTTTGGCCAGCTAAACTTTCATCCTCTAACAAAGCATTAGTGCAGTCCAGAGCTTCCTGGGCGATAAACCTCTGCTGGGTTTCAGTGCAGCCACTTAGGTTAAGTGACTGAAAGTTTACAACTGAAGACTCTTGTGGCCTTTTGACATTAGATCCCTCGCTGCTGCTTGTCTGATTTATTTCACAGTCCAGCACACTTGACATTTCCTCTTCAGGGCTGAGATTACAATTCAAAGTTCTTTTCACATCTTTCACTTTTGATAGATCTGACTTATGGGTGTCATGTGGGCTTGTTGAGTAGGAGTTTGAATGACACTCCCCATCGGCCAATTCTGTCAAAAGGTTTTTTGCTTTCAACAGATTTTTCTGTGACACATGGACTTTTGCCCCCCCTGCAGTTGTGAAACCACAATGTTTTTTCTCTGTATTGTCAGCATTGACTGGTTTCTTGTCACTGTTCCTTGTGTCTGGAACAGCTGGGATCTCTGCACTCAAGCTGATGTCACTGAAGAGATCTTTTGCCTTCTGGAGGGCCTCGGATGAAAATGCTACTGGCTTACCACTGGCTGCAAGAAATCCACTATTCCGGGATTGTGGACCAGGGACTGCCATCTTGGAATCTGTTGGTTTTACACAGATTTTATCCTCAGCTTTATCACATTCACTTAGAAGAGTTTTTGCTTTCTTGAGAGCTGCAGATGAAATCGTAACTCCTTTGCCACTGGCCATCTGAAATCCACCGTTCCGTGTTGGAAAGAGGTCTTCTTTGTGTTTCAGTTGTTTGTTTGCGTCCTCAAATGTAGCACTTTCATTCAATAGAGACTTTGCTTTTGTCATTGCATCATCTGAAACAGATACTTTCTTCCCACTGGCTGTAGAGAACCCACCACCTTTGCTCAATTCATGGTTGGCTGAGGAACCAATTGATGTTGTGCACAACCGGAGAGAAAGTGGCTCGTTCATCAAAGTTGAGTTTCCATGTAAAGAAGGTGCTTTGGTAGAATCCAATGTGTTCTTAACAACACCTTTGTGAATCTCCACATCATCAGGATGCAGCATCCTTTCATGGTTTACAACTAATCCCACGTTCACATTTTCTAACTCAGTACGCCCACCTCCAGGCTCTTCAGACATTTGTATTGACACCTTGTGACCTTTTTTTAATTGTGAAAGGTTTTTCTTCCCAATGCCACTTCCGCTCACAGATGCTATACTTTTCTCATGTTTTACTGACATAGCATCGTTATCATCCATAATGTCACAGTCCTTGAAGAAAGCATCTGCTTCTTGCATTGCTTTTGCTGAAATAGAACCATCGTCAAATTCTTCCAAAAGGTTTTTTGCTTTCAACAGATTTTTCTGTGACACATGGACTTTTGCCCCCCCTGCAGTTGTGAAACCACAATGTTTTTTCTCTGTATTGTCAGCATTGACTTGTTTCTTGTCACTGTTCCTTGTGTCTGGAACAGCTGGGATCTCTGCACTCAAGCTGATGTCACTGAAGAGATCTTTTGCCTTCTGAAGGGCCTCGGATGAAAATGCTACTGGCTTACCACTGGCTGCAAGAAATCCACTATTCCTGGATAGCGGACCAGGAACCGCCTTGGAATCTGTTGGTTTTACACAGATTTTATCCTCAACTTGATCACATTCACTCAACAATTTTGCTTTCTTGAGAGCTGCAGATGAAATGGCCACTCGTTTGCCACTGGCCATCTGAAAGCTACCATTTTTAGATGGTGGAACCTGAATTTGATTGTTGAGATGGCCTGTTCTTAAAGCGTCTCCTTTTTGTTTTGGTTGTTTGTTTGCATCATCAAGTGTATGAATTTCATTCAAAAGATGCTCTGCTTTTTTCATTGCATCAGCTGACGTAGATACTTTCTTCCCACTGGCTAAACAAAATCCACCACCATTGCTCAATTCACCGATGGCAGAGGGGCCAATACTCTTTGATGTTGTGCATGAGAGAGATGAATGTGCCTTTGCAGTCGAAGAAGGGTTATCACAGAAAGAGGCTGCATTTGTTAAAGCCAGTGTACTCTTGACACCAAAATTGTGACTGTCCACATTATGTTGTACAACCTCTGTATGGCGTGCAGCTGGACCAGCATTCACATTTTCAATCTCATTGATTGGTTCTTCAGAAAGGTTTTCTTTTATCCCTTGAACATGTTTACCTTTTGGAAGGGTTTCCTTAAGACTGACACTTCCAGGCAAGGGTATGCTCTTTTTAGGTTTTACTGACATGCCAGCATTACCGCCGATAGCATCGCAATTTTCGAAGAAAGCATCTACCACTTGCATAGCTTTCGCTGAAATAGAAATCCCTTTCCCATTGGCCATCTGGAACCCCCTTTGACGCGTGGCTGTGTCCGTTATGCTGTTTTTCAACGTTTTTATAGCATCTTCATCTCTGCGTGGTTGTTGGTCTGAACAGACAGACTCCATCGCGTTGGAAAAACAGCTCTGAACCCGTTCTCTGGTATCACCTGTGAATTTCGAATTATCCTTTTTACGATTCAAAAGGTCACCAGTGTGATTATCCACACTGCGCTTATGCGGTGTTTTAGCATCAGTTTTGCTATTTTGTTTGTCAGGTGGGTTTTGACTCGTCACACGATTCTCCTCTAAATCTGCAAACAAAGCTCTAGCTTTGCTCAGACACTTTTTTGAAACTTTCAAAACATTTCCTCCTGCAGTCTTAAATCCCACACCACCAAGCATTAAAGGATTTTTGTTCTCTAGGTGGCTTGTTTTAGTCTGCCCATGTCTGTCAAGATTTTTGGGTTCAGCTGACAGAATACTGCTACTGTCTTCAGAGATGTGCTTTGAAGAGAAAGACACATCTTCAGGAGAGGAATTCTCTTTTTTCATTGCACTCGACACTGACAGACCTGTGGATTTACTTGTGACGTTGGATGTTTCACAGTTTGGTTTACCATCTGAAACTAAGGCCATTTTGCCATGCATCACAGTTACTGCCAGGTGCTTTTCAGCTTCTGAACTAAAACTGTCATCAAAATCTATATCTGAAAGAAAATCCGGGTCAAGTTCTTTGTCAACTTCTTTTGGGGGGGTGGCACTATCTTGACAGTGTTGTTTCAGCTTTGCTGTTTTAAACTGTGTAAATTCAAACTGGCTGTCTGCTTCTTCCAAGAGAGTGCACAGCTCAGTCACATCAGCTTTTTGTGAAGCTGTTAACTGGCAACTGATATCCACATTTTTTTCACTTGAAGAAAATAGTTGGTTTGAATAAGTGGTTAGATTTTTCACTGATCCATCACTCATGCTCATTTCATCTTTAGTAACATGTGCACATTTGGTAGGCTGGTCACTTAAAGTCATTTCTTCCTCAGTCTCTTCTAAGAGACGTTTGGCTCTCTCCAGGTTGGCTGAGGAAATGTGTATACCCTTATTTGAAGCCGTTTTGAATCCTGATGCATGGACGGAAGGAAGATAAACAGTTTTCTCTGGTAGACTGCCATGAACTTGACCATTAAGTGGAATCCAATTAATGTTATCAACAGTTCCTTTTGTATTGCCAGGTAGTTGTGTTGATGTGCTCTCAATGTGCAACTCACGCTCTCTGCCGGTGCCCAGTGTCTGGCATTCCTTGATTGCACTGGACAGCCTGTAATGCATTTCAGCTTCTGGTAAAATATCATCCAAATGTGCTTCTCCGTTTTCTTTATTTGTAGATGTGAAAGGAGTGGTCCTGTGGATATCAGTCTTAAAGCCAGTCCACTGTTGACTTTGACCATTGATCTCTGAGCTGGGAAGAACAAATGATGATGCAGTCACGCGAGTGCCATCTACAACAGCTGAATGGAATCCACTGTCACTTATCGTGCCCTCATTGATGGGGTTATTTTGATTAGTGTTAGAAACATGTCTTCTGTTACTGACGGCATCACAGTCAAGGTGAAGGTTCGCTTGCACTGCTTTCTTCTTAGCTTGTTTCAAGGCTGACAGACAAGCTGATGGAGAGAAGCCATTTTGAGGAGTATCCTCTGCTATTCTACTCACTTTGATGGGGTCTGACATTTGACTGAAGTCTTGAGCAAAATCTCTGCAAAGCTGCGACATGTCCAGATCCTGGACTTTTGCTCGTAAAGAGGGAGGTAGATTGTCTTCAGCGAGAATTCCCTGTTTTTGCATCTCATTCTTCCCATTGCTGCAACAGTCATCTGGGGATTTCCTAAACTGCTTCACATTAACTTCTTGTCCTAAAATAAAGCATGACAAAGGATCAGTTTAGTCATTGTAGAAAAGGGTTTTGAATGTATCACAGCATTTTTTTTTTTACACTTTACATACATGAGAAATGTATTACCAGAGAAGTCTGGAATCCCTGGGGATGAGTCCATCTTCCGAGACGGTGTTTCTTTTCCTTGAACCTGCGTTTTTGAAGTCTTAACAGTGTAAATAAATTGTCTCTTTTTCTTAGTGAATCCAGAGTCTGCGAGTTTCATAGGTGGCCTGACTGGCTGGCCAGGGTCACCCCGCAGTTGTTCTGTTAAAATATTGTTTTCCACTTGTTTAACAGGATTCTTATCATGGCAAGAAGTATCCACAGTACAACGTGAAATTTCAGATAAACTCAGCGGAGACCACTGGGTGATTCCAATCTCTCCAGTTTTCATTGGTGGGGGTGAGGGAAGCCTGCCAGGCGCCTGATCAGCTGTTCTCTGTTCACTGGATGCAGCGCTGCTTGTTGGTGAGGTGTCCGCAGAGTTGCAGTCATGTTCTTTTGTCAGGATGATTTGCTTTCTTTTGATTCTGTCAGTTTTCACTTTTCTCAGTGCTGAACTACTGTTGGTGAAAAATATAGAGAGGACATTTTCAGCTCCATCAAGAACACTTGCTACAGTTCTGCGTATATCTCCATCCTCAATAGCGTCTGGTAGCGTCTGTTTCCAAACATCGTCACGCTGATTCAGTGAACTCTGGGGGGAGTCGTGGGACTCTGGATTCTGACCAGGCTCAGGGGAAACAACACCTGTCGATTACAGACCAGCAATCAGTACCAGTATCATTTTGCATTTTGCATCTAAAAGCTTGTGCAACACAAATAAGATAATCTGTTGCAATGCATAGTCTTGTAATTTATATTTAGAGCCACTGCACAATCTTGGATATTCGCAATTGTACACTGTACCTTGGTGAACATTAGGTATGTCATTCTTGTTGGGTGACACGACTCCAACTCTGGATGCATTTGAAAGAGAAGGGAAAAGCTTCCGTACCAACTGAGAAAGACAAGATAGAAAAACTGAGATTCAGAAGCATTTTAAATGCCACACCTGCTTATTAACCATATTTACTGTAATGGCATGTTTCCACAGTCGGAAAAAAGTATAAGTACATGACTCCTCTTCCTGTGGTAGACACGGGCTCATGCAATTTAAGACTGCCCATTGTGTCCGAGAGATGCTTACAACACATGGATTTAACCAAATCCTTTAACGGGCATTTTTTTGGTGTAAAACCAGAGAATACTGCCAGGTCTATGAATACTTACTATATGTACCTGCCTGTTAGCCCGCTGTCTTATACTATTTCATTGGAATAATCCCAAATTGCCTTTTCATGCCAGGTGGCTGAAGGATGTCATGTTTCAATCAAAACTAATAAGAAGGAAATCTGATCTGATTTAAAAAATGTTTTTTTAAAAAGGAACACATTTTTGGGCACCCTGGTAGCTCACGTGGTTGAGCGTGCGCCCCATGTACTAAGGCTCACTCCTGACGCAGCGACCGCAGGATAATTTGAGACCTGCGACCCTTTTATGCATATCATCCCCCCTTACTTTCCCCCCTCCTGTCTTAACTATCCTGTCAATAAAGGCCTAAAATGCCAAAAAACAATCTTTAAAAAAATATGGACACATTTAAAATCCCATTTTTCTATGGACCCGGGAATAAAGATTTAAGTGTAAAAGAGGCGCTTATATGCATGTATGTAGGGTCCCATGAAAAAGTTGTATCCTGTACATGTCATTACCTGTTTTAAATAAACAAATACATTGTAATTCCTATGTTTCATTATTTAACATTTTCAATGTGTGGTAGGCAGTTGTATGTCTGTGTATGCTATAATGAAGTTTTTGCTGAGCGTGTTTGATGGGATACTTTTGTATGCAACTTGGGAGATTAAATTAGGAGTTATAAAAAAAAAAAACTAAAATCAATGTTCACATCTTCTGCCTTTTTTTCTTCCCCTTGATTGCTCATCTATTGACATTTCACATAGTATGACGTGAAGAATTTGTGGTGTCAATATATTCTGTCTTTTACAGATTTTATAATGGAGAAGAAGCAAAACATATTTAACTCTTATTTCTACATTCTACAAATTGGGAGAGAAATATGTGTTGTATGTTTGGGCTGGATGGAGTACTCACAACAAAATTTTTTTCATCAGAAAGACTCACTGGACAGGGACTCTCATCTGTTTTAGCTATTAAAATGAGAAGACAATTATTTCACAAATCTCTTATAAAGATATTTTTAAAACAACCAATTGTGTTATTTGCTTACATAAAATCAGGGTGGATGGTGGTGGAGTATTCAGAGAACTGGTCCATGACATATCAGAATGAATGTGTGCTCCGAGACTTTCAGATACATGCTTGGCATAGCTGACCTGTATCATTCAAAAAGTATATGAAAAGGGTAAACCTTAATGTAATCCATTACTCCACATTCACATACTGGCATTTGCTGAAAGGAAGATAACATCACTGTTAGATTTAATACACTTACTGGGGATTTTTGTGGTGTATGAAGCAGATCTGTACAGGTGGCAAACGCAAACAAATTAACAAATGTTGATTCAACCTTTTGTCAAATGTAATTTAAACAGGCATGCAGATATGCTATAGCTCACCAAAACTGTCCTCACTCTGAGGGTGGAAACCTCCATATTTTGCACCTCGGACCCTATAAAGAACAAGATAGACATCTAAAACTGCCAACAGCAGAGACAATACAAGTAACTTTGGAAAAAATACCTTTAAAGTAATTCCATAATAGGGATGGGCAATATATTGATATTATATCGATATCGTGATATGAGACTAGATATTGTCTTGGATTTTGGATATCATAATATTATGATATGACATAAGTGTTGTCTTTTCCTGGTTTTAAAGGCTGCATTACAGTAAAGTGATGTACTTTTCTGAACTTACCAGACTATTCTTGCTGTTCTATTATTTGCCTTTTCCCCACTTAGACATTATGTCCACATTACTGATGATTATTTATCTAAAATCTAAGTGTGAAGATATTCTGACGAAAAGAAACAATTGTCAACCCTAGAATATTGCCGCAATATCGATATCGAGGTATTTGGTCAAGAATATTGTGATATGTGATTTTCTCCCTATCGCCCAGCCCTATTCCATAAGCACTGAATTAACAATGTATGGTGATGTATTTAAGTTGTAAACGTAGGAGTCTTTTCTCAAAGAACAATTCTTTACCATCAAGAGTTGAATATAAAATCGATATTCATTCTTTTCTCGCTTTAACTGATCAGCCCTTTAGAATGCCTACAAACATTGAAATAAGAACCATGCAAAAACAAATTTGGAATATTTAATAAACGTATAGTTTTTCTTTCAAACAGCACTCACCCCTCTTTTGACATCCGAAACAAATATGGACTTTGTGTTGCTGTCCATGGCAATGTTTCTTTTTCTAGGACGTACCACAGAGAAACATTATCTTTAAATACATCAAAAAAGCTTTTCAATGCAAACACAAGTAGGTAAGTACAATTTACAACAATGAATTTAAAAAGTCCAATACGGACATTAATATTCCTGTTTAGAAAAAGTTTATGTAGTGTGCTAGAAAAATTAATTTAGATTACTGCAAAAATACATAAACGGTCAACTTTAATAATACATTACCTTGCTCACCAGTGAACGACTGCTCATCCTCAGTTTCAGGAGACACAACGCGCCGTTGTCTAAAAACTTTGGGGGTTGAAAACAGCTGACTTTCTACTGCAGTTCTGTCAAAGGGTGTTTTGAAATTTCCCTCTTGGTTGGCACACAGGTCATCTTGATCAGAGACATTTCCCTCGTTAGTGAACGTCTGAGCTGTCAGTGCCTCAAACCAGTCAGGGTCCAGGGGTCCCAGCTCTAAATTGGGACATTAAAAATGATTAATAGAACAGTAATGACTACACAACCTCCACACACAGAATGTTTTGTCTTTTGTGATTGCACACAACGTACCATTTTCTGATTGTGCAGCTGGATTTAAAGGGTAGGACACAATATCAGGAACAGCTGGTAATGCATTACAACAGTCCTGCAGCGTATAATGTTCAAGTTATTGTGACAAAGACACAACTGTTGTCTTACCTTTCCAGATTTCATCTTTGTATGTGTCGTACATGTTTTTTGAGGGTAAATCCATTCCAGTAGATTTATGTAATCCCTAAAGTTTGTTATGTGGCACACCTGAAAAGACAAAGTTTTCAACATGACATCAGTTAAAAAAAATCTGACTGTTATCTCACTTTAAGCTGAATGATAGCCTAGCGTTAGCTGCTAATCCACTACGCTAGTTTACGTCAACGTTGGGTAACTGAATAGTAAAACTGCTTAGGACAAATTGTCGAGAAAGTAACGTTAGCTAACGTTTGATTCACAGCCCTAACGAATGTTATAGTTAGCTGACAATGTCTAGAAAGCATACACATAAGCTACATTGACTGCTAACGTTATGGTTACCCATTCACAAAAAAACACCGGAACGGCAAAAGTAGATTTAACCTTTGAAGTTAATGTTATTCTAACTTACCATGGTAAGTGTACGAAAGTGTTGACTTTCATTTCGTGATGAAACTCTTGACAAATGTTGACGACAAATAATTAAAACCACGATGATAGAGAAGTTTTAATAAGAGTCAAACATAGTCATCATCCCGTTTGCTCCTGCTTCGAAAACAAACCTCGCGCACCGGAACTCCGGAAGTCCGACTTCAAAATAAGAGTCCTGTGGAGACGGTTGTGTCTTCTAAATATGGAGTTTATGCCTCTAATTAACTGAATGTCCACACAGTCAAATAGTTTGGAAAGCTTTGCTCAGTTGTTTGAAATGGCATATGCCATATTTCATTATTTGGCACTTCCAATTCCCATGGCAATGCCCATGCCCGTGCCCCATATACTATAGGTCAGGGGTCACCAACCTTTTCTAAACTGAGAGCTACTTCATGGGTATTGAGTCATACGAAGGGCTACCAGTTTGATACACTCTTCTGAAATAACAAATTTGCTCAGTTTGCCTTTAGTTATATATGATTATTAATGATTAATGATACTCATCTATGTGAAGACACTGGTCATGTTAATAATTTCTCACAATAATTATCAACAATGACTTAACAAGGTGGGAAATATTCAATTTTAATTTTTAGAACAGGCCTGAGGGCTACTCATGTGGTCCTTGGGGGCTACCTGGTGCCCGCAGGCACCGTGTTGGTGATCCCTGCTATAGGTTAATGATTAACCTATAGTATATGGGGCATGGGCATAGGACATGAACTCTACCTAAACACAGTGTATGATCACCCCCTACAGGACCGTTCATTAGTAACAAAACCACATCCACGTTATTCCACATCAGTATAAACCATAGACTGTAAAAGTCATTGGTATAAATAAAGTAAGGACCTAGTTTATTACAGTCTATCATGGGAAGGATTCCTTAACATAATAATAATGAATAATACTATGTCCTTATTCTCAACAGGTAACTATCATCAATATTACTAACATGTCTGTATCCATAGGTAAGTATTTCTAGTAACTTAACGTTAACAGGTTTCAAAAGCTAGGATACCACAGAGACTACAGTTCAGTTTAGTTCATTTTTACATTCAAGGATAGGGGACTTATTACATCAATATTAGGATGACTCTGTAACGGGGCAATTATGGTTGAATATGTCGCATTCTTCCAATAACAGAAGAAGAATATGCTTAAAATGTGTGGGTTCATTCATTCCCTAGCTCCTAAGCTTCCGGCTGTATACCCTCACCCTCCTCCATCATGAGAAATGGCAGAGCCAGATGTCATGCTTCCTCTTTCTGTCAGGGGTGTTCTCAAAGCTGCATCTGACAGGTAGAGCTTATACGCACCATAGTTCCCAAGTTTATAAAAAAATAAAACAGTAATATCACACAAAATGAAACCATAGTTAACAAAGGTTTTATTTTTATTGTTACATTAGTGTGCAGAACACCAAAGAACAGTACATTGCAAAGGCAGTAGTATTTACAAGGCGAGAGGCTACACACACCGTTCTTGTGGAAGCTTTACAAATATGTAGCTATCTTTCACTCTACATGCATCTCAAATTGTAAGTTCATAAAAATACAATCTTATGAGTCTGAGCAAAGCCCCCATTGCACTATGTACAATTATTCAGTTAAAATAATTTCTGTTTTTGTCCATAAGCATTACTATTACACTTTATAGTACATAGAATTTGCAAGCTTGGCAGGTTGAAAGATGAAACAAAATATTTATTTTTTTATAAATCTAGTCTGATAAATGCATGTTTTTCTAATGCAAATAATATTAAATAATTTACCTAATTGCTAAAAGCTGCACAGTTAAAAAGGTACAGGAAGATGTTTTAAGTAACGGGTAACTCACACATCAGCATGTAGTGTAGGTTTGGGAAACGTTACAGTAGTTTTGCAGCATGTCGAAGTAGTTAAATGTGAACAATTTCTATAAATCAGTATCCATAATTCCATCCGTGATGGTAGTCAGGTTTATATCACACACTCGAGCACCCGCACACACACACACGCACACGCACACGCACACAATACTTTAACCAAGTAATGAAGCCTCCCTTTTTCTGTACGAACAATGTTCATGTTTTCCAATGCTATGATATTCAAATACATTCTTTCAGGATACAGTAAAGTTCTTCCACTTCAGTGTAGGATTGCACATTTTCCCTTGACAATTAAAACAACATAACTGAAAGAGAATTACTTAGCTTTGGTATGTCATTTGTTAAATGTAAGAGTTGTTGACCTCAGTAGCAAGTGGTCGCTTTGTGACAATTTTTATAGTTAGTGCAATAAAAGCCTAAGTTTCTTTGTAACAGCAAAGTCTCTCATCTTTAAAAAAAACAACAACAGTATTGCTGCACATCTGAAGATCTGACTTTAAGTCATTCTGATGTGCTGAGAGCAAGAAGAGGAAAGGGGGTTTGGTTATTCCCAGGAGAGAGCAGAGTGCCTGTAAACCACTGAGATGATAGCAGCAGCCCCAGACAGGACCAGAGGCTAGGCATGGGACAGGGTGCTGTGCAGGAAACCGGTGTCACACACTGTCAGACCACCATCAAAGAGTGGAGCCTGAAACCCTGGAGTCTGGGAGGAAAGCTGTGATGGCTCGGTAGCCGTGGGCTCGTCGGATCATGTCCCGAATCTCCCCGTTAAGTTCCATCAACTTCACAGAGATTTCTGTCAGGTCCTGTTTGGAGCCCACCAGAGCAAAAGTTCCCGTCTGACCCAAGGTTTGATGTCTGAAGGAGATGTTGAGTAAAGTCTGGACTTCATCCTCGGAGTGGCTGCCAAAGATGTCGTTAGGCCACAATGTTCTGCAATGAAAAAAACTACATGTTATTCGTCTGGCTGGAGGCACATTTTGACCCTTAAGTACAGAAAAACAAGCCTTTTTATTTTCTCACCTGCACTCACGAATGTACCGGATGGCTGTGGGAAACTCGCTGTTCTTCAGACACTCGAGGATGGCCTGCACAGCAGTCTCAGAGGAGCTGAAGGTGGGCTCAGAGCAGGAGCTCTCACGGGCAGCAATCTCATCATTCGTCACCGAGGCTGCTGCTACTCTCAGGTTGCTCTTCAGCTCATTTAGCTCTCTGGACATATTTGTCAGCTAAAGGTTAAGAGAGATTATTATTATTATTAAACAGGGATGTGGATTAGATGGTGGGTGGCATGGTTCCAAAAAGAGAGGACAAGCAAATGCATGATGTACCTACCTCGGGAATAGAGCTTATTACATGGACCAGTTCAATCAGCTTACAGTAGGACTGAAAAAGCAGCAACAGCTGAAAGTGGAGTTTGTAGAGTCTGTGACAGAGCTCCAGTTGCTGAAAGGAAGAGAGAAGTGGTTGTCAGCAAAAGACCATTTCAGTGGGCTAGGTTTCTCCTTCTTAGATATTCATTTATACTTGATCAGGTAGAGTTCTGCATTTGGTGGATAATAAACTCACATACAACTACTGTAGAAGTACTTGTAAATATATGTCAGACCTGCTGTAGTTATACAGAAGACTTTACAAGTGCTGAAAATGGGATTACAGTAGGCCAAAGTTTTGCTTTAAAAAGAAAAGAAAAAGAACATTGAAAACAACAGAGAGGAACTTTCCAACTTACAGCCAGAGATTCCATTTGCTACAAAGCAAGCATGTTACAGGACAGACAAGAAGTAGGGAAAACAGAATCAAAAGAAGGGCATGCAACTCCTCATTATTTCCATTGGAAAGTGGGTGAAAAGTATTAGCACACATTTTATTGGCATGCAGAGAAGGAGAAAAGTGAGGGTGAGGCTGGTGGTCGCCATGAATTAAAGGTTCCCTGTGGAGTTGTTGACCTCTAGCAGCGCTATGGAGGGGTTTAGCAACGAGTGGGTCCACGTTTTGTTTGTCCTGTGCACGTGCAAAATGACGTACATGGTGACGCGATACACAACCTAGTCCCGCTGATGGTGTCACATTATTCTACGGATCTGCAGGTGGCGGTAAGACACCAATGTGCCAAGAAAGACAAGGAAGAAAAAGACTACAAGCTAGTAAACAATGCTGAATTTAAAATATTTTGCAAATGTTTGTAAATGAGTAAGAAAATGCACTCGACACGTTTGTTAGAGCAGGATGCACACAATGCGTTTTGGTGAGTAACACTGAATGTATCCATAACTTTCGTTTGTTAACAAGAAAACTCCACAGGGCACCTTTAATCAAAGCCAAGTAAAAAAAGCCAAGCAAAGTAACAATTTGGCCTGTTAATTAGCACAAATGCACTCACTTTGGTGGGAATCTCTTAGCTATTAAGTACCAAGTTTTAGCAGCAAAACTTTCCATTTAGCTGTTTCCTTTCCTCAGTTGTGAAGTGAGCGTAATTGTTTACTGCTAGATCAAATGCAACTTAAGAGAACTTGCTCCCATGCCCAGCAGAGCTAAAAATGATCACAATGCACATTGGAATGAGATATCAATGTGATGTGCGGCAACTCAAGGTTGTCAGGAACTTGACATTTACATATACATAGAAAATTAGAGGTAACACTCACAGAGCTACAGTATCACACAGTAATCGTAATGCAGAGAAGTGTACAGTATAAAAAGTCAGTTGAAGTGGAATCTTTAGTATTTCCAGTCATTTTTGTAATTCCATTCTTACAGAAACAGTATAAATGTTCCTTAAAATCATAATTTTTTTAAAATTATCATTTGAAATGATAGCATGTCAGAGTTATAGCTCATATTCCTAAAAAGGTATGGTTTTACTGTACCTTTTCCTCATGCTCCGCTGGTTGACATGTTATCACAGTGCCCCCAGCACTCCTGGGAAAGGTGGCCTTACAGTTGTGCAACCACTGTTGGTAACAGAGACAACAGAATCACAACTTAAACAACTCAGTGACAGCATACAGGTAACATTCAGACTGGAAGGCATAATATTGAATGTCCTTACAGTCAGAGCTGCCTCCTTTCTGTTGTTGTATGTATCAAGATACTCTTGAAGTTCCAATACGCTGAATTTCATTTTTTCCAGGAATCCATTGGACATAATCTGAAAAAATAGAGGTTTGCTGTTGAATTTGTTCAACTACCAAAGTTACTACCAAAAGCATTTGAAACCTGAAAAAAAAAATCTCAGGTTACTCACAGTGTCCGCATCAATAAATAGTGTTGGGCACTCTGAGCAGGACGTCAGCATCTGAGAAGACCTCAAAAGCTTTGATCCCAATCCTCTCAGGCCATCACCGAGGTAACTCACAGCGTCACAGGTCAAGGAACAGAATTTGGTCTGGATATTCTGCAAAGCAAGATAAACAGGCTGGCTGTGATACTGTCAAAGCCACCCCTACATCATTTAAGGCACTTCCATTCTGTCATTATTTCTGAAATTCTCCACTGTCAGCTTTGGTCAGTGAAGTGAACAACATCTGGTTAATGAATCCCTGAAGATTTCCGAGCTGAAAGCATCTACAGAGCGCCCTCTATTTGTAATTAATCAGACCTCTTCTGAAAGGAAGCCTCTCCCTCTAAAGGTTAATCAGCCGATAACTAATCCTGTTACCCTTTCAGTTTAATTATTCAGTTTGGCCAGGCACATGATAAATGGAATTTAGGTGTATGCTGGCTACAATGCCGTGGTGTAATACCTGAAACAGTGAAGAAAACACATGAAAAGTGTAGACTGCACAGGATCCATCGGAGTCGGACACAAGCTGGTTGATGTGACTTCGCCAAGCCTCCTCTGCATCATCGCATACCGCTGGTTGGAAAGCTGCCAGGATGGCGGAGAAGAAGGGCGAAGGTGGCGGTGAAGATCGGGACTCCAGCATGTCGTCTCTCTCCTCCTCGGTGACACTGAGTGGACATAAAGCCATGTTATTAATGGCATTGTTATCTAACTTTATTTAATATAGAGAGAAGTTGGGAGTAGGTACCTGGGTAAGAAGCTGTCAAGGTCCAGTCCTCCTTTGTCATCAATGTGAACCATGTCCATTGTCAAACTGTCGCCACAGTGAAATTCCAGGGGTATGTCACTGATGGAGAGAGAGGGGTCGTCCTCGTGGACGATGGGGTTTTCCTCTTCTTGTGACACATCATGCTAAAGGAACACAGGGAGGACACGTGCTTTCTCAGCAATTGGCAAAATTAACTAGTTATGAACAAATACTGAGACAGCATGCAGTAAAGGTTATTATGAACTGACATGTGTTCCCTCTGTTATACTTCATTATTAAACAGATACGTTCGTGGGTAAAATGGATACACTAACCTTGGCGTGGGACCCTATGGACACTCCTTGTGGGGTTTTCTTTTATCTTTACTTTAAATTTAGTGTGCATAAATTGTGCCAATTAAATAGATATACTTTTTTTTTTTTTTTTTTTTTTATTAAATTCAGCCAGCAACGTGGCCCTGCACACTCATGTTTTGGGATAGGCAATGTGTAAACCTTTCTTGACCTCCCACATGCCAAGAGTTTTTAGTTGTTGCTTAGAGCCACCCACACAGAAGCAATAGGTATACACATTGCCTTAAACAGACAAACACAGAAGGAAAAAGATTGTTTTTCTATTGCTGGCTACAACCCCCTAACACTGCCACAATTAAAATAAGGCACAAACTAGCCCATAGCCCAAAGCGTTATAGACTGCCTGCGTACAGGTTTTAGTTCATTCTCCTTTAGCATGCACCGACTGAAATATCAAGAAAAGACCGGCTCATGCAGAGCATGAAGAGAGGAAATGTAGAAAAGTAACAACGCCACATAATAATACTTAACATAGACTGAACCCAAAGCACCTAAAACATCCAAGACACACGAAAAGATGCAACAGAATAGCTTATTTGGCAAAATTAGTGAAGAACTCAAGTATGGAATTGTGATAGGAGTTAGTAGTTCCCAGTATCTCAGACACTCTGAAGCCCTTATTCACCCGCTGCTTCGAGTCCTCTGGCTGTTGGACCTCGAAACTAGGATTTTTGCTGTTCAGGGGAGTTGAATCAGCTGAAGTTGTATTGAAAAATGCAGAGGAAGAGTCCCTGTTACTGTTCTCTGCTGTTGTAGAGAGGCTGACCATCTGCAAGAGAGACAAAGCATGACATTTTCTCTAAATAGCATGTGTCATTTTTCAATAAACAAACATTTTAGCTAATACTGAAAGAGGACCAGTGGTCATGGAATAACAAAGAGACGATGCAAAAAAGACAATAGATGATGCAAAAGTTTAAAGCTCTGCAAGCAGCCCCTGGATACTGCAGTGTTCATTAAACCCTACAATTTGTGTTGGATTAACAAACAGCATGGGGGCCATTTTGCTATTTGTAGAGTTTTCAAATTTGGTCCTGTGGTTGTCACTAGAGGAGAAGCTACGTGATCATTCATGATCAACAAATTAAATTATGAGATATCTTGTGTGCAAAGTTGACAATAACCTGAGGGTGGCACAAGAGGAAAGCACATGGAGGGACCAAGATCAAAATAATGTATCCTCTGAATGCCCTAAGTAAATGTCATCTGCCAATTGGATTTAATTAATGTTTTGTTAGGAATATGGTTGAAATCAATATCATAATACTGATAACAGGTTTCTGCAGGGTTCATCAAGTTTAATGTAAGATTTATTTATTATGATGTTTTTAATACCACACAGAATAATGCAATGTAATGTAGTTTTACAATCCTGCCTTCACAGAAAAAGGATTGAGCAGCCGTTAGTTAGCGAATTACCTCTCAAAATGAAATTTAAGATGTTTTTAATACATTCTGAGCTAATTTAAAGACATTTCAAGACCTGCAGAAACCCTGTAATAAGGATCGTTTTCCTGATGCTTCAACAGCTTTTCCTCTTCATTATGACATTTATATATTGGTATACAAAACAAAGGTGAACTTACAAGCTGTGAGTGGGAGAGTATCTGGCTGGCCATGAGGGAATCTTCTTCAGACGACTCGTCTGAGTCTTCATGGGTGATCTTGCTGAGGCTGGGCATGCTGCTGGACAGCTGGCTCTCCTCCAGGGGCTGCAGGTCACTCCGGTCCAGACTGTCCATGGAGCGTCTACGCACACCCCAGTTGAAGTTGTCTATAGTCTCTCCCTGCAACAGAGAATGGCTTTGAGTTACCAAGTACCAAGAAGTAAACACAAACACATGCACGCACACACACATACCGTATATACACACATTCACACAACCATGCAGTGCAGGTTCAGGGAGGGGGCAGTCTCTGAGGGAGTTTCCCCCCTTATAGCTAAGAATAGAAGGAATACTGGAGCTTTACGCAGTGTTGTGAGCTTGTTACAGAGGTTCCTCAAACTATAACCAAAAACCAAGATGATGATAAAACTGGCAGACAAATGTGGGTTAGGGGTTTGGGAGTGTGACTGCATCTTGCTTAAAATGCAGAGTGACTTTTCAACAGGACATTACTCTGGAGATGCCAGCCAACATTCCACCAAAGCTCCACATCAACGGATCAAACAAGGGAGACTTCCTGTGGCGATTAGCCTAATGCTTGAGAGCAAGCACAGGCTCTGACTTTGACATTTGTGATCAAAAACAAGGTTTGCATGTGGTCAGAAAACTTAATCACACCTTATCAACTTATAAAAAACTGTCTGTGGTGCACTTTTGTTGACCAAAGCAGTTGTTTTAGTTTTCAGTCCGTGTGAAATGTTAGCAGGCACAGAGGGAACAGCTGACACTGTGTTCCAGGATACAATGTCTGCAGCTTTAGATATGCAGATTGCATCAATTTGCCGAAAATGCCAAGATGTTACTGTGGTTTTTAAGCTGGACTCCAAAAGCGAGATATTCACAATTGAACACTGCAACATGATGTTAAATTTAACCAGTTAAAGCAACAATGTTATTGCTGTAAACAATGGAAACACCAATGTGTATATCATCAGCATTTGGGCCTCAGTGTAATTTGACAGAACTGACTCGAGCAAGGTTGGGACATACAACTGTGTGCAAACAAGGATTTTATTTATTGAGTCAAAAAGTAAAAGAATTAAAGATTAAACTCTAATTAAGGTCAGCCATGTGTACAATATTAAAACGAATACTTGATTTCTCTTCACAACCAGACAAAATATAATAAACACTGTTAAAGTCCCCTGAAGGTACAATTACTCATCAGCTAAAGAAATTGTAATTGTGGTGAAAGACACCTTATGTTGGCATGCATGTCACTGGTGACTATCAGACTACTAGTCCTATGTAATGTGTATGAGAAATATGCTAAACATACTGTGTTTCTAATACTTAGGAGTTGCGTGGATAGATCTTTTACACTACATGAACGTTGCTGAATCGGTTTTGAAAATGACACGCCATGCACCCGCATTTGCTACACTTTGCCATCAGTGTCGCAGGCCACTTAATTATCAGCACAAGCAAACTTTGAAAGAACACAGCAAGGACAAATTGAATATGACTAAACTTACCTGTAGCTCCTAGATAGCACAGACAGAAAATAAAAACAGAAAAAAGAAACCCCATTACACAGAGCAGGCAGACCTGACCCAGTACAGTATACATGAGTGCTCAATCATGTTTTTGAGGGTTTTTTTTAAGATTATTGTTTTTGGCATTTTTGGCCTTTATTTGATAGGACAGCTTAGACATGCTGCTGCAGCAGGGACGGAGCCTCAGTACCAGGTGAGCTACCCAGGCGACCCTTCGTCTTTACAAGGTTGACTATATCCATCAAATGTGTGAGGAGGTGAGGAGGAGGATAAATCCTTTTCTTTACCACGGTTATTAAACGTTTGAGGTCCTGGGACTCACCTCTCCATCTTCAAGCTCCACATCCAGGAAGTCAAAGTCTCTAAAGACTCTGAACTGCTGCTCTGAGGTGGTGTCATCCGTGTTGTCTGGCTCTCGGGTCCCATCATCGGAGGACACCAGGCTAGGCTGGTGCTCCATGAGGTCCAGCTCCCCACAGCTGGAGAAGATCACCTACACAGAGACACAAAGAGACACACATGAACAATGGTTAATGGGTTATTTTTGAATGCATGATAATAAAAAAAACTGGCCAGCAAGTGTTGAGAAGTGTATCTTACTGAAGGATTTTTTGTGAGCCCCACTTCTTGTCCACACAAAGACAATACATTCACCAGTTTTTCCCGTGTTCTTTTCTGCAGAGAAAATGGAAATATTTCAAACAAAAGATACAGATCAAATTTTAATGCCAGGTGTAAATGGGGTAATATTGTGTTTAAATAGGCACCAAATGCAGCTCTCACCCTTCTTACTAGGAGCATAATTCTAAGAAGGAATGGGAGGAAGTGCTTACCTGTGAAGACTGAGGCCTCTTCCAGCTGACCGGCACCAGGACGTTGTTGGAAGCGGATCCAGAGGAGGTAGAGGAGGTGCTGCGGGTCACTGCTGTGGTCCTGCTCTTCACATCTTGGCCTGGAGAACGCTGCAGGTCATCATAACGCCGACCAATCACCGGTGTCTGACAGCGCGGACACAAACAAACAGACATGTGCAGACGGAAACGTCGATGAGTCAGGGAAAGTTTGAAAAAGTAAAGCCCCTCCCTGCTTAGTCGATCCGGGACTCAGGCTCCATAGCAGCTCCTGTTTCTTCTGGACTTTGATCGTTCCAAAATGACAGCAAAGTGATCAATGTTTTTAACATAACTGGCATTTATCTTTTATCAATGTTCACAGTTTTTATTCCTCTTGGCATTTTGAATGCGTGAAGTATTTGTGTTAAAACAAACTTACTTTTCCTGTGCTTTATCCCTCAGTGTAAACGTATCTGGGTATTTCAAGAAATATCAGTGGTTGTCCAGTGTGTCTCAAGTTTAAATACACACGCTGTTGGCTATCCAGTAAAACTCACTGATTCACATACAAAGGACGGCAGCAAAGAGCTGACATCATTTCCTGCCATTCATGGACTACACAAATAGCTCCCTGTTCGGTTCCCACACATCAGCCACTCCGTCTGTATCTTTGACATTCTTTCCACTTTTCAGGACTGCGCTGCTCGGCAAATTGTGTTTACCTTTCAAGCTTTCAAGCTAATCTCAAGGGGTTTGGTCAAAAAGAAATATCAGCATTAAGGAAGGGGAAGAAAAGCTTCCTTTCCAAAAAGCTTAACACGATTCCACACAAGCTCAACAAGCACCACACCCTGGAAAATACAGGAAAAAATACAGGGGAAAACATACAAGCATTAAGGTCTTCTAAAGCGACAGGGGCTTTCAAACCAAAAACACGGTAAAAAAGAAAGTCAGAGAAAGAGTCTCTAACCTCCGATATGTCAAAGTGAAAATTCAGCGTTTTCCCAGGCAAGGCCTTGGAGGAGCGGTCCCATACGCGGCTGACGTCCTCGTAGGAGAGGTCACTGTGTGGGGATGAAGGATGCACCAAACTGGCTGATCGAGAAACCACCAGCTTCAGGATATTCAACGCTTCCCCCCAATGGACAGTCTAGAGTCAACACAGACATACACACACCAATTCACCCGTACATGCAGACAAAAACCAACACAACCACATGTTTAGAAAGAAACAACCTCAAATGTCTTTGTGTGTGTTTCTATTTTTGTTCTAGCAGTTGGCTTACAGTAGGAAGCTAAAGGAAAATGGATTCAGCATGAGAATAAGCAGAGGCCTAGCCTGCAGCAGGAGGGCAGACTGTTTATTGTTTGGGTGTGTCTACAAATTTACTGCGCCGACACAAGACAGATTTTTTTTCTTCCCATGAACACTTACAAAAGGAACAGGAAACACGAGTCTCTTACTCAGAGCATGATGCCTAAAGGTTTCCAATGATCACATCTGATGTAGGGGGATCTGAATGTTCCACTTTCCGAGCACGTCTATCTCATAAAGTAAAAGTTACCACAGAAATATCCTAAAAATATAAACAGCCATTAACTAAAACAAATAATCTATAAAAAGGTATACAGGTGCCACACATAATCTGTGTTAATGTTCTATTTGAACTCACCTGGACAAATTTCTCAATTGTCTTGAGCACCTCCATGTTAAAGGGTTTGGCTTGAATTCCACTCAGGTCCATGTGGCTGAGGAGGCTGTAGATGATTTGTAAAAGGGTCTGCTGCATACTAGGGAGACCCTTCTCCAACAGCTGTCACAACAGAATGAAATGTCATTCATTCATTTAGCATCTTTTGAGAAGCTGTAGTAACGATTACTGTACAACTACTTTTACAAACCTCTGCCATGTAAGTGACCAGGTTGAGGGTGATATCTGAGAAAGCTTCGTGAAGATATCGACACACCACATTGACCCAAGAGAAGCAGTCTCGTGTGTAGGCGTGCGTTTTATAAAGAGTCATGACATGAGCAAGGTTGGAGAGCTTGGCGTTCTTCTCCTCAAGGCATACCTACACACAGAAAGTGCATTAGCTTAAAACTTATTAGTATCTTTGAGCGAAAATGAGGAAAGAAACATTTATAAAGCCAAACCTGGGCTATCTTCTCAGCAACATCTTGACAGAACTGCGTGGGGCCATCAAAGTTCTGCACGAGATGCGGGAGCAGGCAGAGAACATTCAAGGGAAAACCTAATGGATGAAACAGACAAATTCACCCAATATTCCATATGAAAAATGAAAAATCATTTTGGAGGAAGTTCACTGGCATGTATTTTGTGTGAAATTAAGTGGATAAAAGGTTACAGCAATGCTAGTTATTTGTGTGCTTCACCTTTGTCATTGTATTAAATTTAACAATATTGGCACAAAGTAACAGCTTACAGACACCTAAAATGGAATCGATCCCTACAGCGTACCTAGAGCTGGGCACTATGGAGAAAATCAAATATCACGATATTCTTGACCAAATACCTCGATTTCGATATTGTAGTGTTGACTATTGGTGCTTTCACAAAATATTTACACAATGACATTTGTGATGAATAATCATCAGTAATGTGGATATAATGACTAAGTGGGTAAAGGCAAACAATAACAGTCTGGTAAGTTCAGAACATTACATGAATTTAGTGTAATGTAGCCTCTAAAGCAGTGGTTCTCAAAGTGGGGTCCGGGGACCCCAAGGGGACCTTGAAGGGGTTCCAGGGGGTCCCCAACAAAAAGGGGAATAATTTATTTTCACTATAATTTCTTCCATAAATAACACAATGACAGATTGCATGACTATTTTGCTCATGGCTTTCTTTTACTTTCTGTAATAAAACATGTAAAAGCAAAAATGATATCAGGTAGGGGACCCTGGGACAAAGTCTTAAGCCTGGTTCAGACGGCAGGATAATTAGGCCGATTTTAGCCCCGATTCACCCCTCCCAACAATCTTAAGGATGCTCCGATTATCGTAAAATAATCTGATCAGATATTCCTGCCGTGTGTGGTGTGTTAAGACTGCTCTCGTCTGCTCGGAAGGCCGTCGGGACCGCTCCGATCTCAAATCGGGGATATCCAACATGTTGGATTTATTTGGCCCGATTTCTCCTCGTGTGTGGTGTCCCCCGGGGACAAACGAGCACGCAGCCTGTGTAAAATAAATAAAGTCGATGGGCATAACTACATCAACAACTGCAGTCCACCAGAGTACATGGAAACGAATATATGAACGTTTATTAATCTGTGTAATACCTAACGACATTTCTATGAGAAAAAACAAATCACCTCCATATCATGATGTAGCTATCGAGTATAGTCCATGCTCGCGTTGTCTTCTTTGACCATCGCCTTTTCTTTTGATAACGTTTCTTTTCGGTTAAAAACACACTACAAACTATCGCCACTGCATCCTCTTCGTCCGCAATGATTGTTTACTCTGAAGTCACGTTTGATCTCGAGGGATTTTGCGAGATTCCCCGTCTGACCTGGGAATGCTCGGGAGTCAAATCGGTTCGTGTGTGATGTGTTGATTTTGCCGTTTGCTGCGCACCACACACTGTACGACTAAAACTGTTAGACCCGTGATTTTTTATCACCGTGTATCTCAGGATTGGAAAATCGGCCGACAATTTTAAAATCGGCCCGTGTGAACCAGATGGGGGTCCGTGGTCTAATTTGTGTCAGTTTAGGGGTCCTTGATGTGAAAATGTTTGAGAACCAGTGCTGTAAAGGCCTTGGACACACAGGTGTTTTGAGTTAATCTGGCTGATTAGACCTCTTCCCAGGACTGTGTGGGTGTGGTTAGACTGACTGATTGATATCTTCCTGAGCCTTTTGTTAGCTCTGTTGCACCTGATAGGGCGGGACAAATGACAGCTTTATCATTCTTATTGGTAGAAAAGATTTGTGACCTAATGAATTCCCATCATAGCTCCGGCCCACTTTCAACCTGAGCAGAGGTCTAATCAGCCAGAATATCTGAAATCACCTGTGCGGGTGTTCAGAGGGACACATGTATCATATCATGACATTAGGATATCCAAAATGTAAGGCTACGTTTACACGTGGCCGGCTATTTTCATAAACGGACATTTCACCCTCTCCGTTTTCATAAATAACATCGTGCACACCTGTTATCAGAAGAGTGTTTGTTTACACGAACCCGTGTATATATGCCATCAAGAGCACGCCAAACCTGTAGGTGGCAGTGTAACGAGAAGCTCAAGCCCACATTAGCCAATCAGAATCCCGAAAATAGCAACAACAGCAACAAATCACTTCCTCTTTCTCTTTTGAACAAAGATGGCGCCAGGATCAGCTGCCTAAACCGCAGTTTTTCTCAGTTTACATGCAAACGTGCAAACAAAGTTTTCCAAAATCTCCACTCTGGTAGAGTTTTTAGAAAGAATCGTTTTCAGAGGTGAATTCTCCGTTTGCGTGTAAACGAAGGGCACAAACCAAGGGAAATGTCTTTGTTTTTCAAAATAACCATGTACGTGTAAACGGGATATAAGATGATATCTAGCCTCATATATTGATATCGATATAATATGGAGAAATGCCGCATCCCTAAGTGTACCTATGGCTTGTGACGTGTCCACTACAGGCACTCGTGACACGGCTGTGAGCTGGCAGAAGAGCTGGAGCGTCAGGTCAGTGGTGGACACGGACGTGAAGCCCTTCAGCAGCAGCTGCTGGAGCCCCGTGAAGCTGCTCCATTGAAGCTGGCTTTGCAGTTTCTCCAGCTTCTCCCTGTTCTCCTGCTTGTCCAGCGACATGTGGCCCAGCAGCTTATTCAACAGTCTCAAAGACATCTGATACTCAAACTCAAAGTCGGACTCCATCAGTGACACAGCCACCCAGAAGATGGTGGCCAGCAGGTTGCTGGGGTGGTTGATGTTGGTTGGGTCGTTGATGTTGTCTTTGGATGAGGACGTGCTGCGGGTCTTGGTGGACACAATCTGCTGTTCGCAGGCTTGGATACGGTCCAGCGTAGCGCTGCGAGGGGGATCAGACCACCTGTCCGCCTCTCCAAACTTCTTGGGGACAGAGGAGCTCCTCTGGTGTCGGCTCCTCTCTTCTCTTCTAAGATTGAGCTGCCCGGTGCTCTTCCTGTTGGACAGCAGCTTCAGACTGCTGAGGAAATCTGGAGACGACGCTCTGGAATTAAACAAACAAGAAATTAAAGTAACCATATGTTTGAAAGAGCCCCTGTTATGCTTTTTGGATTTCCCCCCGTCTTATATATGTGTTGTATTGTTTTTTTGTGCATGTACTGTAATAGATACAATAAATAAAAGTACAAAAAAACACATTTCACTTGAAATGGAGCTTTCTCTCCCACAGACAGAACTTTTTCTCAACTGCCTAAAAACGCCTTGCCCACATTCCTGTTTGAAATTCCTCAACTAGTGATGTCACTCATTGAGAAAGCCAGCCCAGTTTTTCATATTTGCTGCCCACAGGTGCTGCCTGAGCCATAGAGTTTAGATTATCTGCCCGAGCCCGAACTCAGCCCAACCCGGCCCGTGGCCGATATGTCCCGCCACTATCCTCGGGCCGGGCCGGGCCGGGCCCTTGATCAAGCATTTGTGTTTTTTTTTAATCATTACTTTATTAGCCTAATTGGGTGGGGAGACAGCTATGCCTCTCCTTTAGCAGCAGATATGGTCTCTCCTATGTCCGGCGCGTTGTCGGCCAGTGCGTCGGCATGCAGACCGCGGCGAAGGACAGTATTAATTATGTGATCGAGACAAGAAAGTCTCCTATATGGTTCAAGGGCTTTGATTATTTGCTGCCTTGAACTGTTGCCCACAGGTAAAAGGAATTGTAATTGAGAATGTCATGTATAATGGCCCACGTATTAAAAAATGGTCAGGTTTAAATCCGGCGCGGTCTCATAATTACAGTTAATGTGTCGGGCCGGGCTTGGACACAACATGCGGGTAGGGTCAGGCTTGATTTTTTTGGTCCCGATCTAAGCTTTACTGAGCAAGCACAGCCTGCCCAGTGGCTTGTTTGAATTTGGCTGACCAATCACAACAGAATGGGCCAGCTGACCAATCAGAGCAGACTAGGCTTTTCAGGAAGGCTGGCCAATAGCTCAAACAGAGTGCTTCATGTGGAAGAGCTGCAGCAATGGGCAGTATGAGAAACATAAAATGTTTCTTGAACGTCAAAGTATGTAAACCTATTCTAAGGGACCCCAAGAGTACAAATATGACGCTGTAAAGGAGTGTAATAGGGGCACTTTAACAAAATATACCTTCTTTTAAACATAAATATACCCAGAAGAGACACAAACCTCGTCAAGATAGCCATGAGATCATTGTTCTTGAGACATTCAGCCAAGTTATCCACCACAGACTCCAGTGTAAGTAATACCTCCATCACATAGCCCTGCAAGAGAAAGAAAGACAACTGTGGGGGATTTTCTTGTTTCATTTAATTATAACAGAGCACTTAACTGCTGTTACAATATATACTAACAAAAACAGATAAAAAAGCAGATGGATTTGGATAATATTTGATGGACAGATAGTACAAGGATCTGCTGATTCTGCCATTATATGATAATTAGCTTTACTTCTGTGTTAATATACTTATAATAGGGTCAAACATCAGGGGCATCCAACTCATTTGGTGAACAGTACTGAATTCATGTGCTACTTCCCAAAAAACATACTCAGCATACAAATGATACAGTAAACGAAGATATACTGTTAGTGAGGCAGTCTTTCAGTTTGTAGAATTCCTCAGTTTCTGCTTTAACAACAACTGTATCTACAAACTATATTGCTAATTGGCATTCAATAGTGATGAAGATGCAAAGTCACAAATTCCTACATGTATTACCCATAAACACTTGAACCTATTAATGTCTAATGCTCTCATATGCACATTCACATCATGTACACACACACACGCAGAGCACTGACCTGCACTTCTTCTCCATGTTCACCGACGACTTCCACCAGCCGTGAGAGAAGGTCGGAGACAGCGTGGGCAGAAATGGGCTGCCGGAGGGCTCGAAACACCTGGAAGGAACGGCCAGCGTAGTGACGCGACGAACTGCACAGCGCCGTCTGCAGCGCCACGTCACTGAGCTGCTGCTCCAGGTGGAAATCTAACAGGGACACACGGAAGAATGTGCTACTGAAAATGAAAACTATTGAGTTGAAAAAAACAGCGTTCTGTAGTTATTATAATTTCTGTTAATGCAAGCAAAGTAGCTTTATTTATGAAGCACATTTCAGCAACAAGGCAATTCAAAGTGCTTTACATAAAACATTAAAGAGAATATAAAAATATTATAAGACTGGTATGAAACACAAGAATAAAAGTAAGGACATCCTGAAGGGTTACCTGACTTGGACTCTTTGAACACAGACACCACATGTCGCAGAAAGTTGGTCAGCTGTCCAGTGCTTTTTGAAATTTGGTTCTTTGCTGAAATGTCTTCATGGCACCACAGTGGTCCACATGCTCTATAAAACAACCGTTTCATCGTTACTAACAACACAGTATATTGTCTATGTGGAGGTCTGATGTTGTAGAAATTGGGACAATTAGCTGACTATTCGGAATAGCCTGTACCAAGCCCAGATGTTACTGTGCTTTTGCTTAGCATATTGCGTATTAGCGTATTGCCCGTACTTAAACTGGCAATATCTATATTAAAAAAGTCAAATCCTAAACATTTCAAGAGTTTGGAAGAGAATAGTTTTAACTGGAATTTCCAATATGTACAATTGGTCATGTTACATCTAATCTACTCCTGTAAGAACCTATTGCACTATGCATACAGCACCACTAGGTGGTAATGTACCTCAAGAAATATGAGAAAGCATATCAGCATATCAGAAGTATATTTTTGCTGCAAAACATGCTTTTATGGTGAAAAATACTTCCAGACTTTCTTTACGATCTGTAAGTAAATCTATTTTCTCAGAGTTGAACCACTGCACTTGCTGGAAAGGATTTTAATGGGGGAACAACTTTTTCAAATCAGTACCTTGTGGTTAAAAACTCAATGAGCTTGTTAGTCTTCTCATCCATTTTGTTGGAAGCCACCAGCTCCTCCACCTCATGTGAGATCTCCGGCAGGTTGTTGCTGCTGCCTCCCAGACTCAGACTGGACGACGTGGAAGAAGAACTCAGACCGGAGTCTGGCACAGGAGACGCTTGACACTCCCGCAGGAAGTCAATACATCCTCCTGAACACAACAGAGCAATCAGTGGTTCATTTGGATGTTTGGATTTTATCTCCCTACCTGTAAATTGCAGGAGTTCGTGTAAGGCCGGCTAAACACTGGCTGCGTTGTGTGAGCGTGTCAGCTGTGTGGCGTGTCCGTTTTTATTTCGGCTCCCATGTTAAGAGGTTGGAGCTTGCACACTGCCTGCGTGACACGCACGTCTCAGGCGCGGCTCGAGCCGCCCCGAGAACGCGTGCATGCTAGAAATAGGACCGAAGCCTATTTTTCACACGACACGCAATTGTGTTGGAAGCGTTTCCAGGCAAAATAGAATAGGAAAAGATGTTTGTCATTTTGACATGAATACATTTAATAAATGACATTTTGACGTTTGAAAGTCTCTAGGTTTTGACATAAATGCAGATATAAATGTAATTAAAAAAACAAAAAAAGAATTATTGATTTTTAAATATTGCACCTGTCAATGCAGAACGAAATATTCTGTAGCCTATTTTGCCGTCATTACTGCCGACGTTGTCTTTGCTGTAATCAGATCAGTATAGATTTATGTTTAACATGAAGTATACTACTGCTTGAGTTCAGTAATCAATGGGAAACCTCCATGTGTCCAGACAAAGCTAGCAGCAGCAGTACAGCAGCAGACACGATTCTGGTGTGCAAAGACATAGAAAACCGCCACGCAACTGACACGCAAGAGAAACGCCACGCTGACGCCAAGCATCCACTGTGTAAGCGACCTATGAAGAGAACATGTAGGGAGCAGCGTGACCGGTCTGGAATTTGCATCCAATTACTACTGACAATATTTATTTAATGTGGTAGAACTGTCGAGTTTAACTACGGAGTTGCTGCACACTTAATCTCATTGCTGTTAATTTACAAACTTATTATTTCTGCAACTTACTACACAAATTATACAAATACAATAAACATGAGAGTGAAGATGTTCCAAAGACTGAGACGGAAATGAATAAAAATGTTTTCTATGGATTTCAATGGTATAGCTGTAAAAACTAACTACTAATACTATTTTTAGTATACAAGTTGTATTCAAAAGGTCAAATGGACAGAGAATACGTCTAAATGTCTAGACGTTTGCAAAACAAATAATCAGCAGGGGGAGGAGGGCAGAGCAGATGGCCCCAATTTGGGCCGGAGGACAAAAATAGCATAATGGAATGCTTTAATCAAGACCTTTGATGTCCTGTGTGCTCAATATTGCTTTTGGCACAGTGTCCAAATATTTTCTCCCCCGATAAGAAAGTTATCTATCCTCTGAAAGGAATGTTAGCCATTCCCCTCCTGTTGCTGAAGGTTATATTAGCCAGAGAGAAGAGCAATGTGTCAAGCCAAGCAGCTCTATCAACTGGGCCCAGGTCTACTCCAACCTTTGAGTAAAGAAATTCTTATCATCTCGTATCATTTTGTCAACTTATCAAATTAGTTGATTTAATCGACAGATCTGTGTTTATCCGCAAAGAATCGTGCAAAAGCACCTCTCTAAATCTTGTGTTTACAGGAGATGTGCTCCTAAGTTTCTTGGAAATTATTCATTCAGCATAAAAAACAACTAATCGCCTTAAGAAATCCTAGTCAACTAAGACCAAAACGACCGATTAGTCGACTTAGAGCTAGGCGATTTTTTGAGGGAAAAACTCGATTTACGATTAGATTTCCCCCCCCTTCCATTTAAAACAAAATAACTGCGAACTGTAAATATATTTTAAAAATATATATTCATTGTATTTAATTAAAGTGCATCAACATAAACAAAATTGCAAAGGCAAACCCTTTCTCTAACTGAAAAGTCACTGTGCAGTGTGCAACAAAGATTGTTAAAGATCCAAATTATTTATACTGTATAATGAACCGTAAGACACATGTAAGGCTGCACGGTTCGGTTCGACCACAGGTCAGTAGTGGCAGCGTAAAAGTCAATTCCCTTCAACTCGCTTATTATCTTTTGCCGAGTGTTGTTATACAGCTGAGGAAGAGCGACGTCAGAGAGATACTTGCGGCTAGGTACTGTATATCGAGCGTCCAAAACTTTCCACCTTGCCCCGCTCTTCTCATACGGTACACGGTTTGAAAAGCTTAGTTGAAGAGTTGTTTGCTTTGCAAACGGGGTGCTAGCGCTAACACCACTAGAGTGGTTTTCTTTTCAAAGAAGGTAACACTTCTCCCACTCAGCCGCATGTCTTCGCTTTAAATGCTGAAACAGATTTGTCGTACTGCTACCAGCAACAACAACAGCCTTAAGACATAGTTTGCATCGAGGTGTTTTCTGTTCCTCATCAGATGCCGTAAATCCAAACCAACTCCACACGACTGAAGTCGAAGAGCATTTCTTTGGAAGGAGCTGCTCTCTTTCGCCGGCTGTTTCTTATGGAATGCCCTTTAATTCACAATTAAATTAATTAATAAATACATAAATAAATACATGAATAAATAAATAAATATGCCTTTGAAATAAATCATGAAATAAATAAATGAGGCAATAAATACATACATAATTAAATACATTTAATTATTTCATAGTACTTTTATTTCATAAGTCCACATTTATTTATTTCAAGAGACTTATTTCATAAGTCCACATTTATTTATTTCAAGAGACTTTTATTTTCCTAATGCCACATTTATTTATTTCCCTCTCTATTTATTTCCAGTTCTTATATGCAAATCAGGGGGCGTGGCTATCTCTCACATTCAGAACAAGGTGAATGGGACTTCTTTGGCAGACCAACAACAGGACAATTTTAACAATTTTCGCCATTTTATTCATCACTAAATTCACTTCTGAGAACGTTTTAGGCGAGAAATTAACTGTTTAGATTTCGAATATAGGCAGTCTTGCGAAAATCGTTGCCGAATTGACAATTTGGTTCAAAGTTTTCGGAGTTGAGAAGCTCCATAAAGTAACGCAACAACAAGCAGCGCCTGCCCCGGCCACTGGCTCGTCGCTCGGACCGTCTCGCTCGGACACCCCGCTGTAGGCTGGAGGTCTCTCAGACCGCTCTCGTATATAAGAGGCTTTTATTTCGGCGTTGACGGATCGTTTGTTTAAATATCACAACACATGTCCATCATAAGATTAATGGGAACCTGGGGTTAACTGTCTTTTTTCGGAGTTAAACTCAACAAGCACCTGACAACCTCGCTGGCCGTCCGTCTCTCACACACACACACAGGGCCACAGCGCAGCAGGCAGAGGAGAGAGTGGGTCACAGCTCAGTTTAAAAGTGGAAGGGAGGGGGAGTGCTTAAAACCACTGTAAAATGTTCCAACTTTTCATATTATATTCAGCATTTTGTTATAAAAAGCCATACAAAACAATGGTGGGCGGCTCTAATCTTTATGTTTAATAAGCACAATGCTTAACTTCATGAAAAATGTGACCTGCAATTTACACTTTAACAACACCTCAGCTGTCGTGTCAACCCGCAGTGGACAGAGTACCACGAGCTGCCTGTTGTGGTGCTCTGTCAGGTCAGCGCTAGTTGGTCGTCTAGTTACCCAGAATAGGTGACTGTGGGCTGGGCACACAGCACCGCAAACTGCCGGTCGTGGTGCTCCGTCAGGTCAGCGCTAGTTAGTGGTCTAATTACCCCAGAATAGGTGACTGTGCGCTGGGTAAAGAGTACAGTGTTGCACTCTCACTTCGCCAGCCTGTTTTTTGCCCACGGCTCTGGTCTGAATGTGAGAGATAGCCACGCCCCCTGATTTGCATATAAGAACTTGAAATAAATAGAGAGGGAAATAAATAAATGTGGCATTAGGAAAATAAAAGTCTCTTGAAATAAATAAATGT
Source organism: Perca fluviatilis (assembly GCF_010015445.1). NCBI lineage: Eukaryota > Metazoa > Chordata > Actinopteri > Perciformes > Percidae > Perca > Perca fluviatilis. Next base: position 39,200,550 of record NC_053113.1, on the reverse strand, counting down.
GGCATTAGGAAAATAAAAGTCTATTGAAATAAATAAATGTGGACTTATGAAATAAAAGTCTCTTGAAATAAATAAATATGGACTTATGAAATAAAAGTACCATGAAATAATTAAATGTATTTAATTATTTATGTATTTATTGCCTCATTTATTTATTTAATGATGTATTTCAAAGGCATATTTATTTATTTATTCATGTATTTATGTATTTATTCATTTATTTATGTATTTATTCATTTGTTTAATTGTGAATAAAACAGCATTCCATAGTTTCTGCCATGTTGTTTGTGTATGCATCATGCGCTGTCCTCGGGGAGGGGCAGAGGGCTGCGCGGCAGGGAGCGTGCTACGGAAACCCTGAAGGAAGATTTGGTGAATGCAAAATGTATGTACGCTATACTGAAGAGGGGGAGAAAAAAAAAAATCAAAAAAATAGATTTTTTTAAAATATGAATTTATTTGACCTACCAACTCGATTTTTAAATCAAATTGATTTTTTTCCCAGCCCTAAGTCGACTTAGAGCGGGCAGCCCTAGTAAAGTGTGAATGTATTTGTAGTTGAGAAAATGCAAACAGGTGAGTATTACTAAAAGCCTGTATTTCAAGTCAAGCCAAGCCAAGCAAAGCCAAGTCAAGTCAAGTCAGGTCAAGTCAATATTTATTTTTACCTGAAGGTAAGTCCTCCGGCTGAAGACCGGGTTTGCAGGTGAGGGTCTTGGTGCCGTTGATCTCACGTGTCTGCAGTAAGACTGAGGCGATGGTCTGGAAGTTGTTGTTACAGGACAACGTGATGAGCAGGTGGAGGAGGAGATGTTTGCTGTGCTCAAACACCTCTGGACGGTAGTGATCCATCCCTGAGGAAATGAACAAACCAGTCAGCCTGTTGCAACACACTGGGAACTCTGGGACAATGTGTTGTTTGTTATGTCAAGTTCCCTTTTCCCATTTCACAACCTTGAATTCAGAGTCTATTGAAAATAATTAAACTGTTGGTATTGGCTGTTTGAAACTGAATAAAAGATTGCAACCAGAGAGGCTTTAACTGAATTCTCCAACTCTTTGTACTTATAATACAATGGTGATTTATAATATTAGACTGAAAATACTTAAGAAAATACGGACGCTTGGTCATGTGCCTTTGGCATTTGTTATTCACGCTAAAAGTCTCCTTTAGCATCGGGGATCTTGACGTCAATTTTGATGCTCTGGTTCGGGACGTACTGACTGACATGCGGCACAAGAATGGGACAGTTAGATTTAGAAAAAGATCGTGGGTGGGGTTATAAAATGTACGTTTCAGTGACACGCGGGACAAGAACAGGACATGAACCCTGGTCTCCTGGGTGAAAGTCCTGTGTTGTTTGACCCATCCACCCGCCCAAGCAACCTCGATACGCGGCATTTCAGTTTTTCATACTACTCTCTACCTTTGTCGCTCTTAATACTACGTCATCTTACAGCCCCGCGGTCGCGCTGCTGCTCTGTCGGTGCGTTCCACACAGACGCTGAAGGGTGCTATTTGCATCATAACTGACGCTGAGAGCCACTGTCCAAGCGTCCGTTTTTTTTACTAATTAGGAGTAATTACATGGATGGGTTTTATAGGGATGACTGATAATAATGGGAACTCACCCAAAAACAAGGCATGAAGCAGCAAAGGCAAGTGCATGGCCCAGTCCTCTCTCACACTGTGGTCCACCACCATCTCTGTCATGAAGATGACTGCTATATTACACCTAAAACAAACACAAACACATAAACTGTAAAGCCTCTCAATCATAAGAAATTCAACAACACACCAAACAAATCTAATCCACAAAAACATGACTTTGAAGTGCACAGCCACCAAATGGAAAAGCTGAGCGGTGCTGCTTTCATCTGTAGCCATTTAAAGGTAAACTGTGGCAGGTTATTAAAGGTCTAAGATCAGTCTGATCTCAAAGTAAAACGGCCCTGGATATTCTTTCAGAGTGACTAGCAGAAGCTTTGTATTGCTTTTTTAACCTGGACCCAGAATGGTAGTCAGAGTGAGCACGTTTTGCACGGTTGTATGCAGCAGTCTAACCTGTGGAGCGGTCCTCTGGGAGTGATGGTCTCTGGCAAAAAGTCCACCAGTGGTGCCCAACATCCTCCATTCAGAGGCATGGGCAGAGGATGGGGCTGATTGGTCTCAATGACAACCACCAGCCAATCAGCATATGGGGGCAGAGGTTCACCTAAATGGAAACAGAAAATTATACTGCTGACATTTATCGCGCACACACACACATAGCAAATTTCAATCAAAAATTTGAGTTTGTGGATTCTCCATGGCTGGACAGGGCATGTGGGGAAATGGCAGACTGGAGATGCATTTAAATAATGTACAACTACATAACATCATAAAAAAGAACTTCAATTTTAAAGATTAGTTGTCAAAGGGCGTATTTTAAGGGTGGTTTTAATTGCAAAATTATACTTACAGTACTCACATTATTCTGCAGGACTAATTCACACCAAGAGAGCATAACAAAGCTGTTTTGGGTCACTAGCAGCAGTGCAGAGTCCTCCAGTGCTTCAGTGCCAGTTCTCACAGATGCCTTTTAAGAACCCAAGGCCACTCTGCACTGCTCATGCATTATCAATGACACCACGCCGGCGGCCACCATCTTACCCTCCGAACCACACTCACCAGACCATGACAACCACATTTCTTCAAAAGGGTGTCTGGTACAGAAATACACTCACTCTTATCTTCATCATAAGATCCTCCTGAGCTGTTGCTGTAGCGTGATTCCAGGCGGTTGTGGGCTCTCATTATATGGCTAAGCCTGAGGTCAGAAAAAAAAAGTATCATGATGGGCCTTGGTAGGACTATAATTAATCTAATGATAAGCTTCAAGATCTTGTTCTCTACCTTTCCTCATTCTCCTTCACAGTCTTGGTATCATCTGTGTCAGGAAAGCTCTCCTGGCCTGCAACAACAGTATTGCTGCTTGATGTGGTGCCTAGGAAACAAAAAAACAAAAAAAAGAGTGAAATACAGTATGTTTAATGAAAGTTAACTGAGCATGATTTTTAACACCAACACTGATTCACATTCAGCACGGAGATCTGTCCAGAACAAACACAGTTTTCTATGGTTGGCCACTAAGTGGTTCCACTGGAGCAGTTAGGATTTCCTGGTTGGTTGAGATTTCCCAGTGTTCAGTGTGTGTGTGTGTGTGTGTGTGTGTGTGTGTGTGTGTGTGTGTGTGTGAGTGTGTGTGTGAGTGTGTTTTTTAAATGTACCTGAAGCTGCTGTGGAGGCCTTGCTTGTAGCAGTGAAGCGATAGAAAGGAGGGCTATCACAGTGCTGCACCACAGGGTTGACTGGATCCGTTTGTTGCAACTCAAATATCAACTCCTCCATGGTTTGCATGGTGTTGTTCCGGCACACATAGATCATCACCTTCTTGATCTGAACAAATGTATCACAGAATATCTGTAAGAAACTGGAAAGAACTAAAAATTTTAAAGTAACTACATGACATTTCCCAGTTCACCTAAATGATATGTCTTACATATGGCAAGAGGGTGGTGTCACTGCTGACACCACATAAGCTGATGAGAAACTGCAGTGTGGTTCTCAGATTGTTGCTCCACTTCTCATTGCTGACTAAAGCATTCCAGGCGTTTTCCATCTCGGGTCCAGGTAGGTCATCTCCATACTGACCAAAAAAAGAACATAGCGTCATGTTAGCTGCATTGACTGATGACACATTTCATTCAATTTTTCCAAACATGACTTTACCTTGGCGGTCATGAACATGAGGTTGTTGAGAACCATAGATGTGGCCTGTAAGGAGCCCCAGCCTGTGCCCTTCAGTGTGTAGGATGAACCTGTGCTGGTCGTCCGGATAGAGGCCTCATAATCGGAGGTGCACGGTGTGAAGACCGGGAGCAGCAGGCAGCTATCCACCAGCTCGATGTTACTGAGCCAGGGCAGGAGGTAGGTTAGCATGATCTGCCTCCCATTGGGATGAGTGGTGGGGAACCTCTGGCTAACCTCTGGAACAAGCAGGGCAAACATCAGTACAACATCATCGGGAACTGCAGTGTTTACATTCTACATGGAAATCAAACACATACTGTATACTCTATAATTGCTGTTTAATCCTGATCCGCATATGAATTCAACTTAAACCTGGGAGTCCTTTAATCAATTTAAGCTCTCTGTGTTTCTGTGGTTGGTGCGAGTGTTCACAGATATAGTATGTGTGTGTGGGTGGTGGAAGAGTGAAACTTCTCTGAAAGATGAGCAAGCAGCATTTAGTGGGTAAACCATAAGAAGATGACAAGCCTGTGAGAGTATTACAGCAGGCTGAAATACCATGGCTAACCCTACTGTGGCCACACACAGCACAAATGTGACACAAACAGCTACCTGAGAATAGAGGTAGAGTGAGTTCAGGGTACATTCTGGCCAGCTGGCTGGAGAGCTGAGGCAGGGAGACACTGTAAAGAGGTGGCAGTGGACCGTGGGTGCCGTAGAGGATACTGTTGGGCTTCTGCTCTGCAATCTTCTTAGAGTACACAAACAACTTAGCTTCAAGAATCTGTTCAATGAAAGAGGAGAAATGTGTCATTTATCCATTAAACCACGGAAAAAGACACAGAAGCACAAAAGGTGACTGTGCTCGTATAGCTCACCTGCATGAGCTGCATTGAAATCTCATAGATTTCTCTGCTGGTGTCTGATGCCTTGAAGAGGACCAGATTCAGCAGTGTTACTATATCACTGGGGTAGTTTCTGCTAGTTAGGAGGGAGAGAGAAAAAAACTTAATGTTCAAGTAGTAAGAAATCAATAAAAATCTTCCACATAATGTTTGGGTTCATGTTTTTGAGATAATGCAAGAGGGTTAAGTGAGCTTCAGAAGAATAGCGAGCCCTTTCAGAGGATAAGCCAATGGTTTCCTCACTTGGAAAAGAACCCTGGATGATCATACCTGATGAACCTAACTGTCCTTGCTGAAAACTGTGTTTCATGCACAGGCAGCTGATCTGAACAAGTTGAAAAGGATGACAGAGAGAGTGTGAGGCTTTGTACCTGCTGCCACAGACTGTGGCGATGGCTTTGAAGCAGCCCGAAGCCAGCTGGTAGGAGCCGGTGTAGCAGCGGTCCACAGCCCAGTTGAATAGGTTGACCTGGTCGGCGTTGAGCTCCAGAAGCAGGATGACGACTTCACAGCCAAGCTGGTGGACCTGAGCCAGGAGACGATACCAACACAGACTCTCCTGAATTTCACATCTTTTTTTATGGATCCCCTGTACTCCTGATTTTACATTACAGAAAATATCTGAGGCTTTTTGTGTTTTTCAAAGATCCGGAGATTCAGTGTGAAACGATTTCAGAAGCTTTACTTCTGTCATATTAAAAAGATTATTAATTGCATTGTCTCCCTGCCCAGTTACTGCTACTCTTCAAGCTGTACAATGATAACACGAGGGCTCAAAGTCAATTTTGACAAGGAAGAATGTGTAAAATAAACATGCAAGTGCTTTATCTTGTATCACAGTAAACTGAAATAAAAACAACATCAGACAAATGTATTTGGATACAAAACTCTTCTTCACCACTTGCCAGCCCTCTTGAAAGATAATGGTGAGCACTTGGCAAAGTCTAGAGCTGGGCTTTTAGACAAAGCAGGCTTCAGCGAGCTATCAGAGGGGCTTTCTGGGTCAGCTCTTTGTTTAAACACACTGCAGTGGTAAAGTATTGGCCACATACCCGCTGATCCTGGCAGGCGAGTATATTATCCAGCCACTTATAGAGGTATCCGTCTGGAGAGAGGCCAACGTTATCAAACACAGGCCCGCAGCACAGCACAGCAGACATGGCCTGGAAGAACAAAGTCAACAGTTGCAATAGGCAACACTGCACATAGCCCAGAATGGTAACAGGAAGTACATGTTTAGTTCCCAGAAGTCTTACTATGTGACGTTAAACTGCAGCGCTCATGTTTAACAACCAACAAGGTCCGTTGTTTCTTTAGACCTTGAGATAGACTAGGACGAGACATGTAATAAATATCTAATGTTGACAAACCCAGGATTTTCACTCACGCTGCAGTTCAGGTGAGAGTTTTCTGTACTTAAGTCTGTATTTGTCTTGTGGGTGGAAAGGAGTCCACACCAAACAACAGAATTACATTTAAAGAAACAGCTTGGCTAGCAGGGATAGGATGGGAGTGATTCAGGGGCTCCTTTTACCAAAGGGCTTTTCACACACTAAGATTGCAAAAGGTGGCCTCTCGGTTCATAAAAGATTGTCGGTCAACGAAACAGATGACATCATCAGATTCCCAAAAAACATATTTTACCATATCATTCTGCAACGACAGAGGAAAGTTGTGGATTTATTGTGCACTTTGTAATTAGCTAAAGACAGACCAATCCACTGCCAAGATACAGGTTCCTGTCTACTATGCATTAGGGGGAAATCATGAAATACATATAAGAGTTTGTGGAAGGCAATAGATTGCATCATGTAGGTTTACCTTTAGGGCACAATACTGATATCTTGTGATCTGGTGATTCCTGTCACTGTAGCGGTCCAGAGGGGTGAACATGACGCTGAAAGGGCCGGCCCACTGACTGAAGAGGATGAAGAGGTGATGGCGCAGGCTCTGCTGTGGAAACAGGAAGCGCCTGTGGTGCACTGGGGAGGGAGACAAGAAAGCCTGTTATAGCTCCGCTCATTGAGAGAGTGAAGAGTCAGCTGAAATAGTCAAGTATCTTAAACTCTTAATTAACTACTAAAAGTGCATATTCCAACAGGATAATAAGGTGTTGATGTCCCTTGACAGTTCATTAGACATTCAGTTGGGACTTGTGAATGCTTGGCAACCCATGAGTCATCACCTGCTCTGTCCTTAAACTGCCCTATTTTTGGATCTACTCCCCTTGGGCTACGTCCAAATCAAGATCATTGTCAGGAGTCTTGTGCTCCATGTGCTGTGCTGCTAACATAAGCCGAATGGCAGCCTATTATATAATTCACAATCCACAAATTGATAAAAAAGGACAAATGGAGAGTATCAGGCATCCATATAAGAGACATGTATTCAGTAATGTATCTGACAAGAAAAGCATTTCAGCGTGAATCTTTTCTGAGTACCTGGTACACATTGGATGAGGTTGGCCACCATGGCGCTGAAGTGGGCTCGGATGTCCTTGAGGATCTCTGCATCTTTGTCATTCTCAGCTTCCAGGAGCATCCGGGTGAGATCCACATACTCCAGGAACAGAGCGCCCAGGGCCAGGGTGTCACGTTCCAGAGCTCCATTTGTGCTTTAAGAAAATCAGGGAGACAAACCGTGAAAAGAAATTACAAACCAAACTAATATTTAAACTGCTTTTACAACATCTGTCAACACGCAAACTGTACCACAGCAATTCATTATGAGGTACAGTACCAGTCAGAAGTTTGGACACATTTTCTCATTCAAGTGAATGGGAAAGTGTGTCCACACTTTTTGCCTGGTACTGTATGTAGCACAAATGTTATATCTTGATGATCCTGTTTCGTTATCTTACTTACTGTATGCTCCACTTCTCTGCACAGTTGGTGTGATACTGTGCAGTGTGAGGCTGAAATGTGTCAACTAATGCTACACCGACCTGTCACTGATGACACCTGCATCAGCCAGCAGCTCAAAGATCCGCAGCAGCTGCAGTCTCAGCAGGTCTCGTCGTTCACGCCGCTTCTTGTTCTGCAGAAAACCATTAAGAAGAAAAGTCCTGAATGACAAAAGTCCTGGTAATAATATAATGAATCCATACTTGGTGACTGAGATTTTCTGATAACATTACAGCCCACTGTATGTATGTATGTATGTATGTATGTATGTATGTATGTATGTATGTATGTATGTATGTATGTATGTATGTATGTATGTATGTATGTATGTATGTATGTATCTTGTTTATGTTGTGTAATGTGCTGTAAATCAAATCAACCAACCTCCGGTCTTCGTTCTAACGCTTCTTTCATTAGAGGGTGTAGCTCTTCCACGAGTTCCCTGTGTGCAGCCAGTGAGCATATAAACAAGTCACAGTGAGATCAAATGCTTCATCAAACAACTACAGTCAATATGTTCAGTTAAACGGACAATTAAACTTCAGTGAGACTATTGTTATTTTTAAGGAAAAGAGATTTAAGGAAACAACGTAGATGCAGCTGTAAATGGCAAAAAGGCACCACTCAGCTATAATCCCCTGTTTAATTCCACCCACATATAGGTCAACATGCACTTGGACTGCAGAAAAAATAATGGCTTGTGCTCCGACTTCCATTCGACTTTTCCTGTCCCATTAAAAGAGACAAAATAAATACTACAGCAGCTAACATATTATGATGCTGTGCTGCTATCCATCTTTGAAACCATCAGTTAATCAAATAAATTGATGTGAAAATTGGTTTGTTAAGGCAAAGAACATTTTTAGAACTTCTAAAACACAGTTTTCTGATATACCTGAATATAAGGGAATTGGTGCGACCAAAGCCCAGCACTAATGACTCTGTCAACTCGATGCTCTCTGCCCTCATCAGTGGAACCAACTGCTTCAGAAGCCAAGCCACAGATGGGCTCCCGATAACCTGAAACATCAAGCATCCACAGTTCAGTCAGACAAATAAGTGCTTGAACACCACCAATTACACAGGGCTGCATTGAGAAGTGTCTGTAGAGTTAAAATAGGAATCAGCGTCCTGTTCCATTCATGTAAGGTAGCTGCTGTGTAATTTGATGCTTTGAGTTTGAATGTCAACAAGCTCTGTACATGAACACCTGATCACAGAAAGACAAAGCATTCGGGGGATGAATAAGGTCAGAGGACAGGAAAGCAGCTACCTTGTTATCGTAGCTGACACCGCTCTCGGGCGTGGCGGCAGCCGCGATCTCAGGTGTCGATGCTCTCAGATGGCCGGGGCTCATGATACTTGGCTTGGCAACACCAAAGCAAAGGATCAGATAGTTTCTCCACAGGGTTACGTAATTGTCCCCACTGCCAGATGTGCTTGTCTTCTTTGCATAAACTGGGTTACTGGTGAATCATACAAAAAGAAAAGAATTATTTTTATCTGAGCTGTTTTTAACAGGTGATCTTGAGGAGAAGTTCATATGCAATGGGGAACTGGTATCAGGTGGCTATACTTAAAAACAGGAACGTTAAGTCAGGATGTACAGAAAATAGAAGCGTTGCATGTTCGAGGACACTTACTTTGTGTCTACCAGGGGCATGAGCATCTGCATTCGAGTAAAGGCGTAGGGCCAGGCGTAGCTGAGAGCTGTGGGGCAGTGTTTGGGCAGGTTGTCCTGTCGGAGGAGGCTGTATACACACAGCACCCAGGGGTCCTTCACCGACTGGGCAAAGATCCACACGTGGGACGGGCTTCTTATGTCATAATGACTGTTTACAAGCAGTGCGTTCCACTCCACGAGCCACTGAAGGTCCACGTGGTGGCCAGCTGGCAGGGCCGCCTGCAAATAAGCAAGTGGGATAGCAGGGTCAAGGGTCAGAGGCCATGACTGAACTAGACATCCAATGGGCAACATGTCTTCCATCTCTCTTTTCATACTCATGCTTAAGAATAATTATTGAAATGTGAATAAGGCAGTTATTATTTTTATTTTATCTTTAATGCCAATCTAAAACAAACCTCAAGATCAGCCTTTTTTCATCTTCGTAACATTGCCAAAATTAGGAATATCCTGTCTCAAAACGACGCTGAAAAACTAGTCCATGCATTTGTTACTTCCAGGCTGGACTATTGTAATTCCCTACTGTCAGGTTGCTCAAATAAGTCTCTTAAGACTCTCCAGCTGATCCAGAATGCTGCAGCGCGTGTTCTCACAAGAACTAAGAAAAGAGATCATATTTCTCCTGTATTAGCTTCTCTGCATTGGCTTCCTGTTGAATCCAGGATTGAGTTTAAAGTCCTTCTCTTGACCTACAAAGCTCTAAATGGTCTAGCACCATCATATCTAGAAGAGCTCCTAATACCCTATTGTCCTACTAGAGCACTGCGCTCCCAGAATGCAGAGTTACTGGTGGTACCTAGAGTCTCTAAAAGTAGAATGGGAGCAAGAGCCTTCAGTTATCAGGCTCCTCTCCTATGGAACCAGCTCCCGATCTGGGTTCGGGGGGCAGAAACTGTCACCTCATTCAAGAATGAACTTAAAACTCTCCTATTTGATAAAGCTTATAGTTAGAGAGTGAGGAGTTGCAGTGTTCACCTAACTGGCCCAACTGCTTCTCTTCATAATTGTTAGATTAATAATACATAACAAAGTAGAGGGAGGCAGGCCAGCCAAGCCAGATCCGGCAGGGGGAGAGTTCTAAGCCCGAAAAAGCTACCTCTCCTTATGACCTGTCTCTCTTAGTTACCTGTTATAGTTACGCTGTTATAGTTCTAGACTGCCGGGGGACTTCCTTCCTTTGACACACTGAGCTGCTCTCTCCTCTCCCTTTCTATTACTGTTTCTATTACTGTTACTGTTTCTATTACTGTTACTATTACTATTACTATTTGTGTGCAGCCCGTCCCAGAAATGCTTGTTACTAATCCTAGCTTCTGGGGAGTTTACTCCCCGGAGTCCTTATGTTTTTTTTTCCCCCAGCGTATTTCCTTGGAGAACGTTGGCACCAAGACCCTGGTTGCAGCTGTCGCCGTGGTCCTGCTGCACTCCCTGCTGAGCTCAGCGATGCCCTGCAATGTCATGCTGCGTCCTGCTGAACCCTGCAGCTTCCCGCTACATCCAGTCACTGTTCCATTATTAATGTGACTACTATCGCCACTGTTCATCACACCCCCAACCGGCTCGTCAGACACCGCCTACCAAGAGCCTGGGTCTGTCCGAGGTTTCTTCCCAAGAGGGAGTTTTTCCTCGCCACTGTCGCACTGCTTGCTCTTGAGGGAATTACTGGAATTGTTGGAATTGTTGGGGCTTTGTAAATTATAGAGTGTGGTCTAGACCTACTCTATCTGTAAAGTGTCTCGAGATAACTTATGTTATGATTTGATACTATAAATAAAATTGAATTGAATTGAATTATTAAAGGAAGTCCCACATCAGATAATCACACAGTATATTTAGAAACACAATTTGATAAAGCATATAGGGACATTTACCGTATTATCCAGTTCTCAATAAATCTGGAGTCTTAGGCATCATGTTGACAGCTTAATGGTTACATAATTGAGAGTCCAGAGGTCAACAGCTGCTCAGTTCCAGCCGTTTTCCAGGAGTTTTTACATACTAGATCACTAAACCGAGCTTCTGTATTGCAGTCAACGTAACATGTATTTGCTGTTTTGTAAACTAGATGCCACACGGCTTGATGTTTAATTGACACCTGATCATTACAATATAGGAGCTGAAGCTCTGCAGTTGACGCAAGTAATGAGCATGTCACTTTTCTATCTGGAAGTCAAGTTTAATGAAATGAATACAGTATGAATAAATCTGGACTGAGACTCCACGTTTAGTTTTGGAGCTACTAACAACTTACGGTGTCAGAGACAGCAATGTTGACATAACTTTCCAGGATTACAGGGCTGAGCTGGTCCATGATCTCTATCATTGGTTTATCATCATCCTGCAGTTGACAAAGCATAAAACCACACTCTGTAAACATCCAACTTCCCTATATTCGGTCACCTGAATTTAACGGTCTCATTTTACCTCCGACTGTCCGATGGTCAAAAAGAGACTTCGTATCTCTTTGAGTATGGCGATGGCGAGTCTGCGGGTGCTCAGCTGACAGGAGCAGAGCAGCACGAGCGCCAGTCCCTCCACAGCATGCAGCACAGTGGAGTGGGGACCTCGCTCTGCAGGGATCTTCAGACTTGAGCTGGTCTGCAGCAGCTGTCACATAAAAAGCCCAAATAAAACAAAATCTGATTTCACGGTTGCATGATTAAAGTGACACCTTTATACATTAGATTTCTATTCTTACAACACACATTTGTGACATTTGTTAGAGCAGAAAAACAACTGAAATTGTGATTAGTCTTCCCAGGCACAAAAATGTGTCATTACTGACACAAAGGCGCGTACCTCGGCTGTGTGTATTATTTTAGCGGTGTCATGGCTCTTCCCTGGCGCGGCCAGGGTTAGTTTCCACTGTGAGAGCAGTTGCAGCAGTAATTTGAGGGATGTATCCAACAGTCCCTGGTGAGTGTCTTGGACCTCACGTAACAGGAAGTTTGTGAATCCAAACAGAACGTCGTCACGCCAGTCAGAGAAATCAACCAGCAGGCTTTGCAAGGAATTCTGGGCTATAAGTCGCAGCTCGTCATCCATGTGGATTGTCAATCTGACAAAGAAGACAAAGAAAGACCAAAATGAAACAGCTTTCTCTATAGGAATAAAATGAAGTCCCGTATTTACTACCAATAAGTAGGTCATATTTCAGATCAATTTAGCCTGAAGATTACCTGACAGGCAGGAATTTAAACACCTTAAAAACCCTTTAAGCCACCTTAAATGTGTCTGCTGCATATAATAAGATACGTTGTCAAGCTTCCAGTTGCCTCACATCTAATCACAAAATAATCATCAGTAGGACATTTATGGATTGTGAGTGCATTTTCATCAGACAAGAGGTTTTTCAGATGCTATTCTGACACATTTTTAAAATAGCCCCTGATTCTTAATCTTCAAACAGAAAAACAGTAATGAAAAATGAAACTTCATATTTACATTGTTTTAAAAGGTCCTATGACATGCTGCTTTTTGGACGCTTTTATATAGGCCTTAGTGGTCCCCTAATACTGTATCTGAAGTCTCTTTTATATAGGCCTTAGTGGTCCCCTAATACTGTATCTGAAGTCTCTTTTATATAGGCCTTAGTGGTCCCCTAATACTGTATCTGAAGTCTCTTTTATATAGACCTTAGTGGTCCCCTAATACTGTATCTGAAGTCTCTTTTATATAGACCTCAGTGGTCCCCTAATACTGTATCTGAATTCTCTTTCCCGAAATTCAGCCTTGGTGCAGAATTACAGCCACTAGAGCCAGTCCCACAATGAGCTTTCCTTAGGATGTGCCATTTCTGTGTCTGTAGCTTTAAATGCTATTGAGGAGGAGAGAGGGGGGGGCAAGGTGGAGGGTGGGGTGTGGCCTTGACCAACTGCCATGCTCCATGGGCAGGCCAAATTCTCTGGGCGGGCAAAGCAGAGAAAGGGGAGGTAACCTTGCTCCTTATGACCTCATAAGGAGAAGATTCCAGATCGGCCCATTTGAGCTTTCATTTTCTCAAAGGCAGAGCAGGATACCCAGGGCTCGGTTTACACCTATCACCATTTCTAGCCACTGGGGGACCATAGGCAGGCTGGGGGAACGCATATTAATGTTAAAAAACCTCATAAAGTGAAATTTCATGCCATGGGACCTTTAAACACAGTAAAATAATAAACTGTATCATGACCTATCATGTGCATACTTTAGCTTAAGAAAATATAATCATAGTTGGCTGCCTACAATCAAAGAAAAGGGTTGGAGACACAAACTGGAGTATCAGGAAATTCAGGTTCTTAGTCTGCACATTTGTTTCTCCAAAATGCAAAGATTAATAACACTTTATTAGATCTCTCGTTAATTATCTTGTGATGTCAGTCAGAGAGTGTGCCTAGTCTACCTTATAGAGGGGTTTTTCCTAAGCGAGACAACTCACCGAGAGAGCAGGTCTATGAGCTCCGGCTTGGACATCCCGTCAGGCAGGATGCGAGGAATGGCAGCGACACACGTCCTGAACAAGTCAATCTTAGGCTTCCTTTCACCTCTGAAAAGATCCGATTTGTAGGTTACCTGCAAATGCTTGCTTTCAACGTGTTCGTCTGTCAAGTGTAAACTGATCAAGCAAGCATCGTGACAAATAACCAGTTTGTCATGCAGGGTTAAATCAAGTTCACGATGAGTTAAATGATGGGAATGTTTTGTTTTAAGATAATTGTTGTTTGGCATTTTAGGCCTTTATTTGTATAGGACAGCTTAGACTTGAAAGGAGAGAGAGGGGGAATGACATGCAGCAAAGGGCCACAGACTGGAGTCGAACCCACGGCCGTTTAATCGAGGAGTAAACCTCTATATATGGGCGCCTGCTCTACCAGGTGAGCTAACCAGGCGCCCAGATTGTTTTTCTAACTGGAAATGTTTTGGCAGTTAGCATGACACAGCAATGTGTGCACTTACGTGATCATGTCCTCAGGCTCTTTGTTCAACATCTGAGCATTAGTCAGCATCATGCAGCGTCCCACCTCCTTGTCCAGGTGTCTGAGGATGTTGTCAATAGCCTTCCGCACATGAAAATAATACTGTGACATCCCTGGAAATGAAGAGGACAGAGGAATAACCTTTGATATCACTGTTTCTCATCTGCAAAAGTGCATTATTTTAGTTCATTTTGGTATGCTGTATATACATTTCTATTTGTTTCTTTTGTAATAATACTGTATAATATATTATATAGTATATATATTGTAAAGTAGGGGCAGGACTATATAAGCATTATGCTTATACTACTGCTGCCTACTGCTCAAACTCATCCTTTTTTGTTCTTTGATGAAATCGGATTGATTTATCTAGGTTTGTGTTTTATTTCTGTTTTTATCCTTTTTTTCCTGTCTTTTCTTCTTTTACAGTATGTCAATTGTCAACATTTGATGCTAAAGCTGTCATTGCTATTCTGAGCATGGCTTTTTCGACATTCGCGACCACGGTCTGTTTCACTCACCAATGACTTTGGCCTCCTCATCTGTCAGCGTTTTGCTCAGGTATGTCTTCTTCACTCGGAGTGTATTCCCAGAGGGTAAAGTGCAGCCAGTGTTAGGCATGGGAGGCTCGCCGTCCTTCTGCTGCAGTTTATCGGCTATAACCAGGAATGCTCTCAGACCAATATTCATTCTCTGCAAAGAAAAGAAACTTAAGGTTCAGCTGTTTGTTAATCAATTTCCAATATTGCAGGGAAAACTGACAATGAAACACCACATGAAGAAAATGCTGAAAGTAGCAAGAATAAACGTATTCTTAATTTCTTTTTAGAACTGTGAATTAGAGAGCCCAGAACAGGACAGAAAGGAAGCAAAGTATTATTACTTTCAGAGAAAAAAAAACAAGCACTGCTTTACATTTTTCTATAAACACATCATTAAATCAGTACCTCTGGATTAAGACTAAAGGCCTTTGCGGGTTTCCCAACACAAAGAAGGTCAAAGATAATCTCTTTCATGGCAAAATCAAGCCTTTCCTGTAACGAAATAAGAAGAGAAGTGTTTAATGTGATGTTTTGAACAAATATTGGTTTTAACTGAGAGTTACTTGAAATATCATGTGTGTGACAGTGTGACTTCTCTACAGTTCAGTATAGCACATTGTTGTGTTTACCTGTGCAATAAACTGGATGATTTTGACAAAGATATTGAGAGGCATGTCTCTTGGTACCACACTGCGGGATCCTTTGGGGAAAAGTGTTGTTATAATGGTGTTGAGGCGACTGTGGACACAGAAAAGAACACGTTATGAGGGTACCTTAAACAAGCATTATAAAAAGTTTTAAAAAGGTTGTTAACATTACATAAAAACTGTTTTAACTGGTCTGTGCAGTACTCCATTGCTTGAGGGGAGTTTTGTTTTTTTAGGACAAGTTTATTTTGAGCCTAATTAACACATTTCAAAAGTCTGGCTTGGCCCGTTTGGGATTCCTCATGTGGGCTCAGACTCAAAATACCATCTTTAATGCTGCTGATAAACCTGTGGGCCACCGGCACCGACGATCTGGTGCAGGCCTGACCCCAGGACATCAAATAAACAGAGCATTCCTCTTTCTGTAAACACCAATGAAATCAGTAAAACAGACAGAGTGTTTGCTGTAAAACTGCTACTTGAATTAACTTTTTTGTTCTTAACTTAAACACAGGAATATTTTTAGTACCAACAAACGTGTTTCAGCCCATGACCTTCATCGGCTACTCACAATTATTTACTGATACATAACTGTAAAAGTGAGAAAGTGAGAAATTGTCATCTGAGCCCAATGGAAATGAACATCTGAGGAAGAAATTGTAAATGCAATCCAATACATCCTTCATGTTTGGCTGAGGTCAAGGAGTTCTAAGATATTTACCCCTGTGTTGTAGTGTTGCTCTCACACTTGATTCTGATCATGTAGACCCACAGCAGGCGATACAGGGACTCCAATCCAACACGAGCCATTTTAGGGTCTCTGTTCTGTAATAAAATGAAAAAAAAAAAAAAAAAAAAAAAAAAAAAAAATTTTTTTAACAAATTTCAGCTTTAAGTTAATCATCTGTCAAGAGTTGTTATGTAAATTACTTGTATACACGTGGCAAAACATTCTGGCCAATAGGGATGCACATTTGATACTTGCTTACTTACTTGCTTACTTGCCTTACTTACTTACTTACTTACTTACTCACTCCTCTTGGGAGGGTAGATCATTGAGCACATTTGATACACACAACCTTTATGTATCTGAATAGTCCTGTATGATAAATAAGGACCCCTGTAGTCTGAATTAAAGGCTGCTGGTTTCCAGGTGACCTTACCTTCAGATTTGAGAGGCAGTTGTTGAGGAAGACATGCCATCTGTTGAGGAAGAACTGTTTCTGGCTGACACACAGCAGACACGTCACCAACGGGTAAAACGCCTGTGTGGAGAACAGTTAGTGTTTAGGGTTCTTTCTTTTTGTAAAGATTACTTTTTGGGCTTTTCTGGCCTTTTATTGGATAGGAAAGTTGAAGACCGGGAAAGGGGAGAGAGAGGGGGACAACATGCAGCAAAGGGCCGAGGGTTGGAATCGAACCTGGACTGCTGCGTTAAGGACTTAGCCTTAGTACATGGGGCTCATGCTCTACCAGGTGAGCTACCAGGGCGCTCCGTGTTTAGGGTTCTTTTATTATCATATACGGCATTGTTAAAATAGCTTCACGTTGACTTAAAAATAGATTAAACAATTATACTTTCCACCTTTAATATTTAAGTTTATTCTCTGAGAGGATCATTTGAGGAATTTTGCATTATCTCTGAACGATATCTGCATTAGTGCAATTTAAGACATAAACCAGTTTTCTTTTGAAGACATAATGAGGTTTCCTCCTTTTGTTATGCTTTTGCTGACACTGTACCTCTCATAAAATGTGGCTTTCAGCCATAATCGCCACAGGGGAATGCAGAGCTTCTGTAAGAGCAAACTGCTGTTCCAAGAGGGTTGTTGTCTTTCCATTTCACCATGAACTGCTCTGGTGAAAAGCTTTATTGAAGACACTTTGGAGGGAAGGAATGTAACAGACGCTTATACTGTATATACTCCACTGCTTCTGTGCTCCTTTTTATGCTTTGAAATGGCATCCCGTCTTCCCTCATAAATGATTTCTAGTGTGGACAATGATGTTGTAAGAGAGCATTACACAAGAGTCATCATGAAATGCTTGAGGATTCGCAGAGACCACAGGCATCCAGGAAATCTGAGCATGCGGTAAAGGGTGTCAGAGTGAAAACAGAAGTGTACAAAAACTAAAAGGACCGACAATCAGTGTCAGTTTGTTTTCTGCCCATCGACTAACCAGAGAGTGCTTCTTTCTGGAGGACAAGTCCAGGGTTGTGTCGTACAAGCTGTCCACAAAGTTCCTCAGGCAGGGTACGTTCACTTCATTCTTCACGGCCTAGGACGACATCACACACGGTCACATGACAAGACACAGTCCTCTGCAGAGTCATGCTATCTTATCATTTCAATGAAATACTGTGTAATGCATTCAACACACACTGGAGGAAAACAACTTACTGCTGCAACAGGAACCAAAATTTCAACAAAGAGACCAGCCAAGGCATGCTTAATGTCCTTGTCCTTGACTTCCAGGAAATACTGGGCGCACTCCTTTGGAAACGAGAGTAGTAAATGATTAAACACGCAATAAAAAAAAGGTATATCACTTTAAATCTACTATACATGTACAGAGTGTTTACCCAAGAGATAAACAGACTTGATACTGCATGGCCAAAACTGAATGTACAAATCAGCAAACTGCATATCAAAGCTGATGGGAAACAGCCAGCAAACAGCCCTGAGAATGTCTTGCACATATTTCTTATCTTATCTTATACTATATTATATTGGTCATATAAGCCTATGTTTAAGTAAAGAAACAAAACAAAGAAAGTGTGAATCTTTAGCTTACAACATAAAACCCTCAGAGTCACTGCAGAGGGGCCACCAAATTATTGGTTAATACTTAGTAGTCTTAAAGTGCTCATATTATGCTCATTTTGAGGTTCATAATTGTATTTAGAGGTTATATCAGAATAGGTTTATGTGGTTTAATTTTCAGAAAACACCATATATTTGTTGTACTGCACAATATTACAGCTCCCTGTGTGTTGAGCTCTCTGTTTTAGCTACAGAGTGAGGCATCTCACTTCTGTTCCATCTTTGTTGCACATGCGCAGTAAGTACTGCTAGCCAGTCAGAAGCAGAGTATGAGGGCGTGCCACGCTAGCAGCTAGGCGAGCATTATAAAGTGTGTTACAAAGTGACGCACGTTTGTCACGAAAGTAAAGCCTGGACTACAATAGAGCTGTTTGGAGCAGTTTGGTAAGTGCCTTTGGGGTGGACTTTGGGCTTTTACATTTCGTAAACATATAACGTGCACAAAAAGATATATAACACAATAAAGGACAGGGGAAAAGCCAAAAAGCATAATATGAGCACTTTGTTTTTCCCCCCCAAAAAGAAAAATATGTCTGACAATAAACATAAACATGAATTCAACATATTATTAGCAAAGATAAATCTGCCTATTCAGCATCAACAACACTGATGATACGTGTTGGTAGCCACCCACAGATACAGGTAAGCTTATGGATTCACTGTGCCTTCCGCATGTATGTTAAACATAATGATTATTTTATTGTCTTAGTAATATAGGGCACCATAAAAAGGTATGTGTGTGAAGGCTTTAGGCCACCCTACACGCTACTGTAGGCCCAGTTTATTATGCAACTCAATTTTATACAATATATGTAGTAGGGGGTCCCAACTTGTCTCTTTCAGGTTAGGGGGTCCTTGGCCTAAACAATGTTGAAGAGACCCCTGGTATAGATTATAGAAGACTGTTGTACCTGCATGAACTGAAAAGAGGCTTCAAAATCTTCGACGGGATACATCTTAATTCGGAAGAACTTGACCCCCATGATAAGGGTTATAGTACTCTGGACTACATAAGGACTCTGCTCTTTCTGCCGCAGCTCCTTTAGCTCAGTCATAAACTTCTTCTTCACAGCAGGAAACCTGAGAGAGAGAGAGAGAGAGAGAGAGAAAAAAAACTAAATGAGATTCTATATAAAGACATGCCTGTATTGCTCAGTCAGACAAATCCCAAATCAGCACATCCACAAAAAGGTTCTTTCACTTCAGAGTCGTGACGCAGTGAAATACAGAGAATATTCAGGGAGCATGCCTCCCAAAAATATCATCCCCTCGTCTTACCCTCAGTATGCAGACTCTGAGTCTGTGCCCCAAGACGAACTCCTCGGCTAGCACCTGATCCCTTGCCCAAATTGAACCAGAGATGGGATTCTTCAGCTGGTCTAAATTTAGAAGATAATTCATCATGGGAGCTTACTATGAGCATCTCTTAACCTCTTCCCTGGTGCCTGGTAGTGAAACTGAACACAGCTGTTTCTGCATCTTAATCATGGGAGGATTTGTTATCATTTATACAGACACAAACAGTGATTGAGAAACCACATGTAAACTTCTTCAAAACAGCATTAATCTCTCTGCAGATACTCCAAATACAACTATGAGTTATACCTAAATCATTTCAGTTCACAGTAACAAATATTGTTTTCTTTCTTGAACTCAGAGAAAAGTAAAGATCTCTCTGAGCGAAGTATCTCCTGCTGGAAATTAAGCAGAGCACACTTTGGAAAGAAGGTATGCAGTGTGCTCACCCAGCCTATCTCTATTTTAAGGGTTTGTTCCTTGCTGCAATGATCTGAAAACTTCAAATAAACAGACATCAATTTCCAGTCCTAGTTTGGTGTGAAGGGGACCTGTCCGAACATCGTCCCTAGTGTCTGTTCCAGATGAGATGTTTTGCAGAAAGGCATGAGGAATGGTAACACATATTATTATGTGGCATGAAACCAAAGCCCAACAGAACAGAGAGTGAAGAATTACGAGCCAATCAAGACCTATGGAATTGAAAAACAATAATATTCTATTATATAATCATAGTTCTGTCTTTGCTACTTACTTGGACTGAGCTAATACTCCTATGATTTCAGCATAAAGGTCTGCTACAGTGTGCATGTTGCCAGTGTTCGGACCATGATACCTGCGGGAAACATTAAATATACTTTAAACTGAAAGACAGAAAGAAAGAAAGAAGGAACGGTGTTGGAAAAAAAAAAAAAAAAATCGAGGCTTACCCCTCTTTGTGTCTAAAGTGCTTAAATGCCAAATTAATGACTTCATTGACCAAACTGTCAAGGACCGGGTGGAGCGGCATCTAGTTTAAAATCAGGAGACACAATGGCATGAGAATGAATGTTCAACAACATATTCATAAACTACCGGACACGATTTTTTTCTTCTTCTTTTTTCAGCAGTAGTAACTCAAACTCATCAAGTCATAAAAAGTCATAATATCATAAAATAATGACATAAACTAAGCAGCTTTTGTGTGCAACAGTTAAGTCAAGTCACCTGTTTCAAAACTTCTATAAGTACAAGAGAGAAGATGAAGTCGATGGCCAAATCCCTCCTTTCAAGTAGATAATCTTTCTGCTGCTCATCGCTGTTGAGAGAAAAAAACAGAAGCGACAGGTTTGCTACAATTCTACCGTACATGTGAGCTTCCCCACTGCACTTACACATTGTTGCATGCAGTAATCAATGTAATGATTCTCACTTCTTGGACTTGGTGTTGGCTCTTGGCCGGTACTCGTGCAACTCCTCATCTAGTCCATTTTGTCTTTTGTACCAGTCGAACAACGTGCGCAGGATGGAAGGTAGACAGTACTCAGCCAAAGAGCTCATGGTGCTTAGCAGCTGGAAGAAGAAGACATACATAGTGCAAATGCATGTTTGTCTTTGGCAGTTAACATACCAAAGTAAGAGATAGCAATCAGTGTTTCCTTTGTTTATTTGTACAGCAATTTACACCAAACTTTAAGCAGCACGAGAGAATTCATTCATGTCTCATGTTTCCTACATTTGAACAATAAACGGAGTTGCGGGGGAAATGAGGGCGCTTTTAAGTAAATTCCAAAGCTACATTTATGGAAAGAGATGAGACTGAAGGGTGAGCTGAACCTCATTGGGACTATGCAGTGAGACAAGGTGCCCATGGGGCAGCCTCCCTCAGTCTTGAGGGGAGGGAGAGGGAAAGGAAGGAACGGGTGGGATGGGCCGGGCACACAGGAAGGGAGGAGAGTCTGGCCGGGCTTGGGAACACAGTGAGCCCTTCATTCAGCACGAGGCCGGAGAAGAATCCTGGCTCTGTGTGGCTGCTGAATGGCCTCACGCAGCAGCACAAACACACCTCTGTGGCTGTGAAAGAGCCTTCTCTGCAGAGCCACAGACCTGCTGGACACACCTAGCGCAGAGCCAGTGGCAGGTAAACACTCTGGCCCTGGACTGAATCTGAAAGAGCTTTTGGGATGTGAGCAGGGCTTTCACCCATCAGCTCTTTCATGTTACAGTGCATCATACTAGAGAAGTATTTAAAAACCTACCTACCTACCTACCTAGCTACATGCCTAGGTGCTCACAGGGAGAGGCAAAACAGTTAATCAACGTTCTTTTATATAATCGCTTGCCGGTTATAATGTCAAACATTTGGAGATAAAAATACAACCACAAAATGTCATCTCGTGCAGTAAGGTGATTTCATCAGCTCAGTACATCACTTTTAGATCACTTCTGTTGCTAACAGCCGCTGTTGCCAGTATTTCTCATTAGGGCTGCACGATACAAGGAAAATATGCGATATGCAATAACGTTGTTATGTATCGCGATATTACTTGTGATACATTCATAGATTAAAGTGTACTCAGTTCTGCCTTTCTGCTGCTTTCAGGCGTCTGCGAAAGTACAACTTGCTTGTTGAATTTGAAACAAATGAAAGAAAATCTTTTCCAACATTCTTTTATTTAACAAATTGAACACTGAATTGAATATAAAAGGCACCATTAAAAAAAGCATGACAGTTACATTTTAAAGTGCAGTTTTCTACTGATATTTTCTTTCAACTGACTCAAAAAGTCTCTGAGTGTCTTTCGCCATATGTTGCAGCCTTTCCCGATGTGTTTATTGCGCAAGTTGAATTTTCGAGGACGATAACAAAACAACATATTGTTTTGTTATCTATTTTTCATCACTTACTTGGTCAAACTGAGGATCTTCTCCCCTCTGCAGTGACTTTGTTAATGGCTTCTCCTGAAAACACAGAGACACGGAGTCATTTTACAACTTTTGTAGGTTCACTTATTTGTACAAAGTCAAACTGGCAAAGTTCTCTCAAGTTTGGTCTGAAGCTCGTAACTCTATCCGCCCTGGCCGGAGACAGTGTGGAGCATTTTTGAACGGGGACTCATTACAGCCCAGCTAATGAGAGAGCCATCAATCTGTCTGATGCCAGGCATGAGCAGGAAGAGTCAGATATTAGAGATGGGACATTCATGACAGCTCCCATTATTACAGTCTTCTATCATCTGAGATAAAGGCCTTTATGAAGGATTTGGGTTGAACACAGTCTTCTCCTGCTGTCAGGACAGTCCTGACTTCTGTATATCATTAGTAGCACATCCTATTTGGAAGTAAATGAAGGCTGAGTCTTTAACATCTTTAAAAGGCCTTGAAACCTGGATGACAACTCAATTGAAATACCAGAAGAAAACTTTAACTTATCACCTTTCTTAAACATTTCAATATTTGATAAACTTCTTTGGACCAAGTGTTCATAAGATATTTCTAATTGGTTTAATGAAGCAGTCCTTTGTTTATTAGTGCATTTAGGGGGGGAGACACTACAGGTTAAATAGAAGGGGTGTGCAAAAAAATGGATTCACATTCAAATTCGCGATTCAAGCCCTACTGATTCAAACTCGATTCATGTAATTCCAAAAATGTATTCATATTTTCTTTTTTATTGTACGTCTACTGCAATCACATGGGAAAAGTAACTACATTTTCATACTGTGATTTATATATATATATTTTTTTTAAAATCGAGAATCGTTTTTGAATCAAAAATCGATTTTGAATCGAATCGTGACATTTTCTGAATCGTGCACCCCTATTAAATAGTAAAAATATTTTAACAAATAGACATCACTATGAAACTTCCTCAGTTGATTACTTATATTAAGGCAACATTTGTTTGTATTACAAGTTTTCTGAACTGATATTTTTAAATACGCAAATTAGGCATTATATTATTGCATACATTTCCTGAACAGAACAAGTTTAATTTTGTTGACATATTAGAGTCAAAGTTTCTTACAGTTTATCACTCCATAAATCAGGAAATACTGTCAACAGCCTTAAAAAAATAAATAAATAAATAAAATAAAAATCTATTCTGGGTATGGGTATGAGAAAAACGAATTTTGAGAAAACGGTCTTTAAAGATATGTATTGCAAAATTCCATACATTTTGCAAGACACTGCAGGTAAATAGGGTAAAACATTTTAGACCGATCACCATGAAACTTCCCCAGTTGATCAAACACTGAGACAAGTATTCTTTGTATTACAAGTTTTCAGAATTTGTATGTTTAAATATGCAAATGAGGCATTATGTAATGCTAACGTTTGGTAAATTTAGGAGAAATCTACAGGCGCAAATAGACAAACTGTAGGAAAATACCTAAATGTGTATTTGGGCTGTTTTATTTATTTTATTTTCCTGAAAGAAGACTCAAAATTGAAAAGTTATGTTTTCACTTGTAGTGTCTCCCTTTAAGAGATGAAAAGTGCTTAAATTAATAATCACAGTAAATCTTCAGTATACAATTACTGAAAATCAGCCCATGAACTATTTCGTTCATCATAGAAATGACAATTACCCCGGCCTATTTCAAAAATGAATTCAAACTGACTAAAGATCGTTGAATATGACAGATACAGTTGCGTAAACAAATTCACCTGAATGATGAGGAGGAGCAGGAGGGACAACTGTATGCCAATAACTACAAGGCCGTAGGGCTGCACGATATCAGGAAAATGTCAAATTGCGATTATTCTGACTGATGTTGCGATTGCGATATGATTCACGATATTGGAGGGAATGATACATTTTTTGGATCATCATTCTCATTTTCATTGAAACACAAATAAAAATGTACTATAGTCATGTAATGTGATTTTTGCAAGAATCTGTACCAAACAAAGATGTTGTCTTTAGTCTGTAGGACAGGATTTGTAGGCCTGGACGTCTCTGCAGCACCACAATACTTCATTCAGAATGGTTAGACACATATTTTGCCTTTAACAAAATATTGGACCCCCCCTCCTGCGATTTTAATATTGCACTAGTCCATACTGCGATTTCGATAATTTTGATTGCGATTAATTGTGCAGCCCTACAAGGCAGGACTAAAACAAATTACTCCACCGAGAGGAAAGACAATGAGAGACACATCCTTCATACAGTTCTCTGGAGGGACTTCCACTGAAAGGAAGGGGGGCGCACACTTTCCCTGTGGTAATTAAAACTTCCCTGCAGACTGGGACCGCTGACTAACAGCTTCCAATAAATCATAGTCCCTAAACCTGGAGACAGCCATAGCAGCCACAAGGAAACTGACCGTATGTCAGACCTGTGCAACCTGCATACTATTATTGTAAATAGTGTCTAGAGAATAGTGTCTTTTATTTGATTTCCTTTCTCCTGGTTCCCCTACACCGTGGTGTAACAAAGGGTAGCTATTTGTGGTAAACAATGCTAATGTGCCATAGGACACAAAGTTGCAGTATGGTGATTACTGCTGTCTGAGGCTTTTCTTAGTAATAATTTAGTTGACTTTCAGCAGCACTCGTGAGATACTAATGTGGTTCTGGGAGCAGGTGGTGAGTGGTGCAGTGGCTCTTCCCTGTCTGCCTGACTGTCTGTAAACAGAGTTATTTATGACAGCTGCTGTTGTGGCCCTACCGATCGGCTTCAACCATTCACTGGACAAAAAGTCTCTTAAAGATTGCATTAGCAGCTTTTACCTTCATCTAATTTTCCAGAAATATTCATCAGTCGGTATCTCATTAAAACAGTAGATAGAACAAATACAAGATTACCAGTCAATTCCAAATTATTAAATGATTTGATGATTAATATTTAAACCTGAAGTACTTTTCTAATCAAAATAACAGGCATTTGACTCAGAATGGTCTCGGTCTATTCAAATGTGATGAATAGACTGTGAAAGAAAGCCAAACATTCTCTATTTCTAGCCTCTTACATGTGAAGATTTGCTGCTTTTCGTTGTCAGTATTATTCTCAACTTAATATTTTAGGGTTTTGGACATTTGTTTGAACAGAATACGACATTTGAAGATGTCACCTTTATCCTTTTTTGATCTTATATATACCTTGGCCTTATATACTAACTAAACAATTGATAGATTGATTGATAGACTGACAGATTGATTAATCGAAAAACTAACCATTTCCTTCTTTTCACATCCAATATCACACTAACAAAATGTGATTCTGGTTTTTGGTGTCGTCCCTCCACGCCCTACTTTCTCCTTGCAGGTGTTGCATATTGCAAACTTGTGATCTTCTGCACACATGCTGAAGAATTTCCAAACAGCTGACATGTTGCAGGTTAATTCACGAGATTCCCTACATGTGGGAGAATGGCGCCGACACGCGCTTCACATGGCGAGCTGGTACGCGCGACACCCGGTCGGAAAAGTTGAGAGAAATGAAAAAGAGACTGTGCTGCTGCGTCTGTGTGTGCGTCCTTGAGAACTGTAACTCTATAACTTATGTTGTCAGTTAATTGTAGCGTTGACCGGCATGAAATCGCCATATGTCAGACTGACCTGCCGGTCGCCGGTCACAGCCGAGCACGTGAAAACCGGCCAATTCCGGTCACTGGCCGGTCTATCGGTGTATCTCTAATCTTAACCAGTGGATTCGGTATTCGGCCGAACCCAAAATATCTGGATTCGGTGCATCCCTAAAATCTATGCATAACTTTTACTGGTAATGAAGTATTTCTTTAATTGATGTATTGGTACTTTTATTTAAGTAAAAGGAGCTAAATAGCTCAATACGACTGTTGGTAATTCATTAGGGTCAAACGAGCTACTGTCTATCAGACTTCCTGTGTGACCTTGTTATAGCGGTTTACAACCTGGGGGTCGGGGGACCCACAAGGGGTCATAAGTTGATTAACAGGGCAGCAAACAAGAAAAAAAACTAAATTCTCCTACAAAATAAAATGCTTATTTTTCTCTAATCTTTCTCACTGTCTAACTGAATACAGTTTTAGCAGCCTCTAAAAATCACTGAAACGGAACTATCTGTAACAACTTTGCTCAAGCTTTGCTTAAACTAGGAGCACACCACTCACAGTCTTGCAACTTTTGATGAGCAGTTGCAAGATTCACAAGCAAAAAAAAAAAAAATTGTGTCTCAACTTCTGAAGCAAAACACATGACACAATCTCCACAATTTTTTAAAAAGAGCAACAATCCCCACAGGACACAAAGAGCAGTAGCCCATCAGTCTGTCACTCTCTGCCGTCTCACCAGCGGCTCAGCCATGATGATGCGGATCTTGCGCTCTGACATGGTGGTGAAGTTGGCGAACAGGCTCTTGAGGACGTACTCGCCCGGCTTGCTCTCCGGGTCAATGCTGATGGGCATCATGGCTGGGGGACCCTTCTCTCCCTGAGGACAGCAGACTGGAGGGATGGGGGGTTTACTGTATCCGTTCCCCACGGGCGAGGCTGCGGAAATGACACAAAAAGCACAAGATGGTAAACAATTTTGTAATTAAGTAAAACATTGCCAATTCAAGCACAAATAAGTGGGACAGGACCAGCCGTGGATCTGTTTACAAAGAGAGATCACCAAATAGAGTATTACTGAGAAGCTTCCAAACATGGACATAAAGTCAAACATGTTGAACATTCCTGAGGGAGACTGTCCAAAGGGCACCGGCTTGCCCCGAGTCTGCTCTTTCTTTCCTACTGCTACAGTGAACGGAGCGCATATGGAAATTAAAACACCACGGCCAGCAGCTGGTGTTTTCGTTTCGTACCAAAGATGTCATTGCCCTTTTGAGGGAAGCAAAAATCTTGTGCATGTGACCATCCTACAGCCGGTGTTATGATGTGGCCCACGTTTAATTCCAGATGGCTTTGCTTAGGCCAAGCTAACACACAAGTTAAAGTTTACCTCAGTGTTACACTCTGCTGCTTCCAGACACAAAAGTGCTAAATATAGTAAAGAAGTAAAGTATTTAGCCTGAAACACTACAACGCCTAACTGCATGTCCACCTCACAAATAGTCATGAATCTGATGTGTACAGGACAGAAGAGACTAACTGCCTCACAATGACAACCGCATTTAAAAGTGTGTGTGTGTGTGTGTGTGTGTGTGTGTGTGTGTGTGTGTGTGTGTGTGTGTGTGTGTGTGTGTGTGTGTGTGTGTAATAAATAAATGTGACAGGACAGAAATCACATCAGCAGCAGCAAAGTACAGCCTGCATAGTGTCAGGAGCACATTACATCTGTCAAAGTCACATATGAAACACCCGGCTTTGTGGTGAGCATACATTTTGTTTTCTTTGCTTGTTAATGGATCAAAATATTTTAAAGTCCCTGTTAAAAAACTGGTTAGGTTAGAGCTTACTAAGACAAAATACAGCATATGAAAAGACCTCGGTTGCTGCATATTAATGCAAAGTGTAACTGTCATATTGAGAGATTTCTCTGAGAGTGTAATGTCGAATGATATGAATGTAAGCTACAAAAAAAAGGAGGGTATTTATTTAAAAAATATATCATCAAAATTGTTAATCAGTGCAGAAGCAGCAAGTATGCTGTAGGCCTGTACATCATGTTTAAGCATGCAGACCCGATGAATATTGAAATTGAAGTAATTTATGTTCATGTAGTCATGTTGTGACAAGACAAAAACCTACACAGAGGAATCTGATAACTGGCTATGTAATTTAGTAGCTTCTGAAGTCTGCCAAAAGAGTAGTCAAAAGCAGGAACATTAATCTTCTTGCAGATCAAAGGTTGAGAGCATAAAAAAAGCCTCTAATGAATTATCTGAAGCGCTTTACTCAAAACTATTACCTATTCACAGGTAGTCGAAGGAAACTGCTTAACACATGCACTAAAAAGAAACCGAGGAACTGAGATACACATCAGCAGAGACAGGCGTTAAGCAAAGTGCCAATCAGCATTTTTTTTTAGAGGCCGTACAGTGTGAGTAAGCAGCTCTGACAAAGCTGCGCAAGAGAAGCTGGAGAAACGCCGTAGAACCAGTAAACAAGTCTTCTTCTCCAGGACATGAAGTGCTCAGATATCTGTCCAGGAATGTGCAGCATGTGTGATGATCTCTGGCTTTCAGAACATGCTTCCCTCACTTGTGGCAACTCAGCACCTACCAAGGCCCTTGATGAAGCTGATGACGCTGGCCTTACTCCAGCACACGGCCGTCCCGTCCATTGTGGGGAAGGAGGATATGGTATCCAGGGTTGTCCTGAATCAAGGCAAATGCTTGCTAGTAAAATCCACCAACGTCCATGTCTTGTTGTGTGTCAGCTGGCACTGTCCTGCTGGGCATAGTTTCCATGGCGCACAGAGCCAACATCGGGTGTGTTTTAAAAAGTGGGAGTAGTGTTTGGTACGGGAGACCACGCAATCACTCTCTCTCTCTCTCGCTCGCTCTCTCTTTCTGAGCTGCTTCTGCTATGGCTTCTTCTAGCCTTGTGACCAGCCAGTGCCTTCCAAGAGTGAAGGTCAGGCAGGAATTTTTAGCTGAGGCACAGTGCAGTGATGAGGTCCAACATGCTATGGTGGCATAGTTGTGGGACTATATTTATCCCAGGGCGCACACACTATACTACTGACAGAGCAACCCTCCCCTTTTCTCCACCATCCTAAAGCACGAGGGCCAGACCACCAGAGTGTAAACACTATTGTTGACCAGCCACTACTTCAAGCACTACTCAGCAAATCAGTAAAATATCAGGTTTTTAAGTTGAGTTCAACGTTGTTGAATATTGCGATAACAAAATTACTTAGGATAAATAAAGAGATATTAAAGTCTACTCAGTTCTGCCTTTCTGCTGCTTTCAGTATTCTGCTAAAATACAGCAAATTCCATGTTGAATAAAAAAAAGAAAATGAAAAGAAAAAAATAATTTCCAACATTATTTTGTTGAACATTGAATTGAACTAATAAGAAAAGAATGACATTTTAAAGTGTAGTTTTCTACTGATACTCTCTTTCAACTAACTGCCGATATGCCGCAGCCTTCTGCGACGTGTTTATTGCTAAGGTTGATATCACGATGACGATAACAAAACGATATATTGCGCAGCCCTAGACTGGATGCAAACCCATCTGATTTAACGAACGTTTTAAAGGGCACAGCGGGTTCGATAAACTTAAATCGACATATCATTTTATCTAAATTCTCCCGTGTCGATTAATTCAACTGGAAATGGGAGGTGAAGAAAGCAACCAGTGTGCATATCAAGCCCTTTCTGTTGCTCCGGGGCGCTGCACGAAGACTCAGGCGCGACATGTGACTCTGCAAACAAGGAGCTCGGGCACAGTGTGCCTTACATCATCGCCAAGCTGGAAACACCCTGGGCATGGTGGTGCTCCCGAGAGGACAATGCAAACAGGCTACAAGTGTCTCTCTCGCACACACACCCATACACACATGTACAAAGAATGCAGTTGACTAAATGCATCCAGAGAGACTGTCCCGCTGAGTAAACAACCACTTTAGCAGTCGTTTGTGAACAGAGTGGGTGGATATTTAGATACCACTGACCTCTTTAACTGGACTAGAAATTCCAATGTCAACATAGACCTTTGGGAGCGCATTGTCCAGCTGCTGTGAGAAACATTGACTCTGCATTTCTGTGAAAGTACTATTTTAACCTCTCCTTCACCACTGTACGGTATTTATATGTTATACTACTAGGCTGGGTATAAAGGGACACTGTTCAGCCTCCACTAAAGGTGGGAGTTATTTAAAATGTTTGCGTCATGTAACGCAATGAGCATGAAAATGTTGTTGTCTGGTTTAGATCATAAAGTTTTAGGTCAGATGAAACAACCAGAGTCCCTGTTACTGTATCAGCCAGATGTGCCACACTAGACTAGATTTCCATATTAAAATCAAACAGAAGAAGTCACTAGAGCTTGCATTTAATCTCTGACTCAGTTTAGAACCTGGAATGCTGTCTAGAGTTAAAGCTGAACTATCTTTGCTTAAATTTATCAAAAGAGGAAGCAACAGCTGGAGCCAGTGGAGCAGCAACATCCCGATTCTAATACATTATCACAAGGTCAAAGTTTGAGTGTCCCAAAAAATATGAGAGTGGAGATAGCGAGAGAGTGATTACAGAGCTCTGTGAAAAGCAGATTAAAATGTCAGTCTCAAACAACTGACCATTAGCCCTTTTTTTTAGCACGCTGACATCATGCTCAAAACCACTGCCTGCTGTGAGAGTGTTTCATTTATATAAGTCCCTGTAGAAACGCCTGCATCTGTCTCTCGCAGCTAAACGGAAGGGATTCGTCTATGTATAACTTCTGCAATTTCATTCACTGTTGAAACACTATTTTTAGCTCCTCAAAAATAGAGCACACGTATTGCATTGCACACACAGTTGCACTAGCCTAAAACACGGAAGAAGAATTTAAAAATTCTGCAAATGTGACAGAAAAACGACTTAACTAAACAGAGAATGGGCTGCACATTATATTGTTTTTCTTATCGCTATCACGATATCAACTTGCGCAGTAGACACATTGTAAAAAGGCTACAACATATTGAGATTTGAGTTATTTGAAAGAGTATCAATAGAAAACTACACTTTAAAAGGTGCAGAGTAATTTGCTGTATTTTAGCAGAATACTGAAAGGAGCAGAAATGCAGTAAATTTGTTGTTTATTTATTGCAAGTAATATCGTGATTGCAATATTCAAAAACATTATCGCATTCAGTATATTTTTCTCATAGCGTGCAGCTCTAATGAGCACAATAGCATTTCATAACAGAAACAAGTGAACTGAACAGCAACATGTTTGACTACTCATCAGAGGAGCACTCGGCCAACTGCAGCTCATCTCCTGCTCCGATTGGTTGATGGTGGACTGGCCTTCAGGCAATTTGAACACCAGACCTGATGCTGCTGCTGCACAATGCCAGTTCTGTGTGTGCTGCTAGTTGTCATTGTTTTATTAGAGCTGGACACACTGACTGGTGAGAGACCGCTGTCTAAAAGGACCTTGACTTTGTTTACCTTGTGGTCACGGTGCAAACAGTATCTAATATGTCTGGAATCCTAGTATTTTCAGATCAGTTTTTATTAACTACGCTTTCTCTCTTGCCATCTTGTGATTCATTACATAACAGCTCATGCAAATGGGAGCAGAGAGATGAGACTAGGAGATCACATACATGTATTTAATGAAAATGTTAAATGCATAGCCGTGGGTCGCTGCCAATACTGTACAATGAGTGCCTGTGCCTTTATCAGCACAGTGACCCACTCCGAGGATTATGCAACATCATCAGGAGATGGCTCAATGTTGAGTGTGTGGACAACAACAGCAAGTTCTATGGTATCTCTTTACATTCAGATTCAATAGATATGTACAAGCTACCACACTGCCTGAGAGGCGCAGCTGACTTGCTGGCCTAATTCACTTTAGATTTTAATCACTGTTATCTGTCAGATATAGCTTTAGTTGCTAAATTGTATTTGGGAATATATACTGCAAATGTTTTGTTGGCTAAGGTGCCACTTCCTGGTTTTGGCTGTTTGATTTTCTTCCAAAAGGAGAGTCCATCTTCACAATCCACCTCCCATATCTTACATAAATCAGAATTATGCCATGATCAGATGCAGAGAGGCGTCGTATCCCATCCTCATGGGCCAGAATGGGAGCCAGTGGAACTGTGAGCTCTAGACAGAATATGCGACCAAGCTGAAGCTCCACTAATCCTATTACTGTGCTCTCGCACTTAATAAGAGCTATTTAAACTCTGTCAGACACTCACAGGCTATAGTAGAATAAGGCTAGAATTGAAAGAAAAGCAGCAGCAATGAAATGCTGAATCACCCATCAGCAGAACTTACTGTATAGGACACAGGTTAATCCGGGTAATGGTAACTGCACCACGGTCCTGTGTGTATAATGTGAAACTTCTTCTCAGCCAATAACTCTTGCTAGATACTTGGAGACTTATGTTGAACAATAAAATCACACTCAGCTCAATCTACAACAAGCAACAGCACATCCCCGTCACAGACCACAACAGGAAAAAGAGGCTATAAAGTCAGGTTCCCCCTAGAGCTGCAGCCTCAGCCAGTCAGTCAGCTGGCTGAGGACAAAAACCACAACAAGAGACAAACTGCTACTCACTGCCGCTCCACGATTTTAGCAAGGATTTGATGCTGATTTCAAAGAAGCCAGAGTCCTGCTGGCTGGCCATGGCTGCTGCTTTCCGTTGAGTTTCCCTCCAGTAGCAGCAGCAGCTGAGCTGGGACCAGCAGGTAGCGCCTGCTGTCACCTTTC
The DNA here is from genome assembly GCF_010015445.1 of Perca fluviatilis. Lineage (NCBI taxonomy): Eukaryota > Metazoa > Chordata > Actinopteri > Perciformes > Percidae > Perca > Perca fluviatilis. The sequence continues at coordinate 39,167,709 of NC_053113.1, read as the reverse complement.
TGTGACGCAGACAATGTTGTGCTGACGAGACCCTGAGTAAACACACTAGCACTGCTTCACCCCTCCTCTTGTGTCCTGTCCTTGGCTATCAGCTCTCTCTCTCTCCTTCCCTTCACACTCTCTCAACATCTCTCTCTCTCTCTCTCTCTCTCTCTCTGAAGCTATGGCAGGCAGTGGGCGGCAATGCAAGCTGCCTTTAAATAACTGCGTGGAGGCTGAGAGTGCAGGAAGCAATCCTCTTAGCGGAGTGCAGTTAATAATAACTACTGTTTGTCTGCGTGCAGGGCCGGATAACGATGACAGTGCTGGGTTTGTGCGTCTTTCTGCGTGACTGGGAGCATCTGACATGCCGCCACCACTGACAGAGTAGACGGAGAACGCGGCAAGTGCGACACATAACAGGGAACATCTGGGAGAGCAGAAGACACTAAAGTGGTCAGCAAGCAGAGGGGATTTACTGCACACAAGGGATCTGCATGGGACTAGGGCTGACTGCTGGCTTTTAACCCTTTTATATGCACTGACTTGGTCAAATAAAATGTCAAATATTGTGCATTCCTTTATTTTTTCACACATTTTTCTTCTTATTATAATCATTAGGGGGCACATTATCTGTATTTATTTATTACTTGATTAATCAGTATATCTACAAAATATCATATAATAGAGAAAAAGTTTCCCAGAGTCCAAGGTGACACATAGTCACTGTTCCATTATTAATGTGACTACTATCGCCACTGTTCATCACACCCCCAACCGGCTCGTCAGACACCGCCTACCAAGAGCCTGGGTCTGTCCGAGGTTTCTTCCCAAGAGGGAGTTTTTCCTCGCCACTGTCGCACTGCTTGCTCTTGAGGGAATTACTGGAATTGTTGGAATTGTTGGGGCTTTGTAAATTATAGAGTGTGGTCTAGACCTACTCTATCTGTAAAGTGTCTCGAGATAACTTATGTTATGATTTGATACTATAAATAAAATTGAATTGAAATTGAATTGAATTGAATATTCAACTTGCTTATTACAGCTGAAAAACACTCCAAACGTACACATTTTAAAATGCTAAAAGAAAAGTAAATAAAAATAAAAATAAATGACAATTAACAAAGTAATTAATTTCCTTAAAGCGACTGTTTTTAACCTACCAGTTAAATACTATGATTAATGAATTACTTGGGTAATAGTTTCAGCACTATCATTATCATTTATTATCTCTTAAATCATGCAGCAGCTTCCCCTGTTGTTTGCGTGACAGAAAAATAATCAATAGATTAGAAAAGATGTATTGAAGACATGCTGAAATGGGATACAAACAGGCTACATTTGTATTTAAACACTTCCGCATTTGTATTTTGAGTAGAATTTTCTCATGGATGCGGTTAAATTAATCTTACTACCGCCTGAATTAATGTAAATGATAATAAACACCCTTGTTGCTTTTCTTGGACATGTAACAATTAATCCAATCCAACATGTTGCTATGTAAAAATCAGACAAATGTCATCAACCATATGGAGTATAAAGCACATCCTCCAGTCCCCCCTTCCTCTACTGCCCCTGAGCGCTCTTAGTATAATCCTATCAGAACTATGTCTGTCCATCAAGCAACAGCCACTTGACCTTCATTGCATAATACACTCTGTGATGGAGAAGCCATCACTGGCTGCAGTGTTTGGTAAAAACACGTCAGGGCCTGAATATACCCGAGACAGTGCTGCTCCTTACAGCATGCCTGTGTACGTACTGCCACCCTCCTTTCCCACAGCAGTGACTTTGTTTTTATTTTGACACCAGCTTATACAAAAGTGCTGTTGTGACTTGTGCCATAATGTATGAGGGTTGCGTTTGCAACTTGTTACGCTTCCTGACACTTGTTCATTTTGTCATGCCATAGCTGATTAATGCTCCAGGTAATGGAGTCAGAGAGCTTCCTTTTAATAAATAAGTTGCATTTATGAAATATGTATTAAAGGGTAAATACTGCACGTTTGTCACTTTTACCTATATTTGTTCTTTTTGACATGTAATGTCAGAAGTTGAATAGTTTATTAATTCATAAATTGAAGAATAAAAACCTTTGGACAGAATGGACACTGAAAATGCAATGTGACAATCTAGACAGTCACTAATGAGCAACTGTAGGCCGATATCAAACCTTCCATTTTTAGGTAAAATCATTGAAAAGATTTTTCAACAACTCAACCTTTTCTTGTCACTAAACAACAGTTTTGATGCCTTCCAGTCGGGTTTTCGACCACACCACAGCACTGAGACGGCTCTTGTTAAAGTCTTTAATGACATCCACTTAAACACAGATAGTGGCAAAACTTCAGTCAGTCAGTATTACTCAATCTCAGTGCTGCATTTGACACGGTCAACCATGACATATTACTAGACCAATGGGAAAACTGGGTTGGCCTTTCTGGCTCAGTACTAAACTGGTTTGAATCCTACTTGAAGAATAGGGACTACTTTGTGTCTATAGGTAATTATGCATCTGAGGAGTTCCCCAAGGTTCAGTTCTGGTGCCTCTTCCGTTTAACATCTACATGCTTCCACTGGCTCAGATTATGTAAAACAACAAAATAAGTTACCATAGTTATGCAGACGACACACAAATTGACATAACCTTATCGCCAGGGGACTACAGTCCAATACAAAAAGTGAGTAAGTGCATTGAACAAATTAACGACTGGATGTGCCAGAACTTTCTTAAATTAAATGAAGAAAAAACTGAGGTGATGGTTTTTGGAGCAAAAGAGGAACGATTAAACGTCAACGCTCAGCTTCAAACGACAATGTTAAAAACAACAGAAATCTTGGTGTAGACATGGACTCAGACCTGAATTTCAACAGCCACATTAAGACAATTAACAAAGTCAGCCTATTATCACCTTAAGAATATATCAAGGGTTAAAGGACTTATGTCTCAGCAGGATTTGGAAAAACTTGTCAATGCTTTTATCTTCAGTAGACTTGACTACTGTAACAGTGTCTTTACAGGTCTCCCTAAAAAAAAAAAAAAAATCAATCAGACAGCTGCAGCTGAAGACCAAGAAAGTGGATCACATCACTCCAGTTCTGAAGTCTTTTCTCTTCCAGTGCCTCAAAGAATTGATTTCAAAAATAATTTTGCTGGTTTATAAATCACTAAACGGTTTAGGGCCATAATACATTTCTGATCTGCTACTACACTATGAACCACCCAGACCTCTCAGGTCGTCGGGGACAGGTCTGCTTTCTGTCCCCAGAGTCAGTTCAGTTTTTATGCTCCACATATCTGAACAAACTCCCAGAAAACTGCAGGTCTATGGAGTTATATTCCTATCTTTAATCAAGAGCGCATTCTTTCAATTTGAGAGCATTTCTCACTGATATTACGTTCAGATTTTGTAATAATTTCCCTCAAAACCTTGCTCTCACACTCAAATAGTCACTGCTCGCGCTTGGATTTGCTCTGCTTGCACTCAAACTTTCTGCTTGGACTCAGATATGTTGTTGTTTGGACAGATTTCCTGCTCTCAGCTTTGAACCTTCTCCTCGCACTCAGGCTGATTCTGCTCACTTGCAAAGTTTCTGCTCTCGGATTTCTCCTGCGCGCTTGGATTTTTTGTGTGTTATAACCCTATCAAAAGTCAACAACCAATAGAATGCCAGCTGTAGTGTTGACCAATGAAATGATCCCAACCCCGTTGAGGGTGGCGTTCACTTTACTTTAGAACGTCTGTTGAGGCGGCTGCACTGTAACCTGACTGTAACCAAGTTTATATATCCCCGCCCGTTTATAGCTTTATTATAAGTATATGTCAACAATGTGCACAGAATGGTCACGTAACTTTCACCTGCACCCGTCAGGAAACGGGAGAAAGCTTTGAAGTGGGACGTATGAAGTTATGTCCACAACTACGAGGGTGAGTAACATAACTTAAGCACCTAGCTAGCTAGCTAGCATATGGCGCTAGCATATAGCCTAGCTTGATGTCCAGAAACAAATATATGTTCTTTATTGTATAGCTAGCTAGATTGAACGACATATGACGGACAGTGTGTGTATATGTGATGACCCTACTTTGTATTTTTTCCTCGTTTGGTTAACCATGTTCCTGGGATTTGGCTAATTTCATGTTAGAGCCAGTAGTAAAACATAAACTGTAATATAACTGAAAGAACACAAGAAACTGGATTGTTTGTGTCAGTTTTTGCATCACTGTTGTTTGTTGTTCATCAGAATTTAGTCTTCATTCCTTCATATAACATTAGTTTGAAAATAGATTCATAGCAATCTGTATAAAACGTAATGTTAAGTTCAATTTTTTCACTATAATAAAAACAGATCTAGAAATGATATGGTTTCTTATTTGCTCCTTAAATAGCAGTTATTTGTTTAATTGATACAAAGCAAACTGAACTGAAAAAACAAGTATTTTGTTTTACTTTCTTTTCATCCAGGTGGGGCTGAGGGGTTTGACCCCTGTTGATCTGTGTGTCATATCACCAACCCATGATAGCTAGAATTCACCCTGCTACTCCAGATCTACCTGCTGTATGTCTGGCTACAGACTACAACCATCTGCTCCAGATCTACCTGCTGTATGGCTGGCTACAGACTACAACCATCTGCTCCTGATCTACCTGCTGTATGGCTGGCTACAGACTACAACCATCTGCTCCAGATCTACCTACTGTACGGCTGGCTACAGACTACAACCATCTGCTCCTGATCTACCTGCTGTATGGCTGGCTACAGACTACAACCATCTGCTCCAGATCTACCTACTGTATGACTGGTTACAGACTACAACCATCTGCTCCAGATCTACCTACTGTATGACTGTTTACAGACTACAACCATCTGCTCCAGATCTACCTACTGTATGACTGGCTACAGACTACAACCATCTGCAAGTTTTGTTTGTAGTGAACATCATCAACAGCTGCACTTAAAGTATCTTGGGTTCATATGGGACTTGGTTGTTCTCCATACTGCATCAAACACTGTATTATTTTTTTGTGTTATATTAGTACAGACAACAGTAAGTATCATTACTTAATCACAGTATATATTATTCTGGTGTACACTGTTGACTTGACTCCATGCTATTGACTATACTTTAGCTTGCCACCTCAAAACTTTACCTTAATTGCTCTTGTATAGTTAATTTATCTTCTACTAGTTGTACATACCTCCTATTTAATTGAATTATTCTTAATTTGTGTTGCCATACCTGAATCATCCCTCTTGTGAACACTAGCCTTATCTTATCTTTATTCATAACCTTGCTCACAAACTCACCTGAACCTGGGTCATCTGTTTGCCAATATCAATGTTCCTGCTACAGTTAATCCTATAGGCACATTGTACTGCTTCACCGTAGTATGAACCATACACTTTTAAGGTTTTGTGTCAAATATTGTGCAATTTGTTATGAATTACTCATTGTTTTGACAAGGTAAATTAAAGCTATTTACCAAGTGTCAGCTCTGGTAAATTTAATTGTACTGTTTTTTTTTTATAAATGTTATGGAACATGAAAAACAATTTGCCTTGATCAGGGTTTTAATTTGTTGCAAATGTGAACATGGTTTTAATAATCTGTATCTTATTGCTCTGAAAAATACTACAATGATTTAAGAAATAGCAGTGATACTTATCAACATTTATTGAATTGATTGAATATATGGACAGACATTACAGGCACCTATTCATGTCAACAGAGAAAACAATAATTTGTTCTCTCTTTTATCACTTTGATTATACGCTGATGGTGCAGAAAAGGGTGAAGTCCTTGTAGATCTCTGGCACTTTGAGGACAGACCGATCCAGGAACTCTCCACTGTTGTCTTTGTATAGTATGCTCCTATTAAAGACAGATTCATAGACATCAACACGTATTATATTAGGTGTACATAGCTTGCTTTAACATCATTACTATCTTACCTTACCTTCTCTGATTTGGTTTTGTGGACATCAGTAATTTTCTCTCCCAGGCCTGGTTGTGCACCCTGTGAATTTAAGCAAGAAACATAAGTGTATGTAACATGATTTTACTATTATATTATTATTATTTTTACAATTGCATTATTATCAGACGGCTAACCTTCTTGGTTTGTGCTACTGCTGCCTGTCCTCTGCACACAGGTGAGTGATGTTCTGACTGGCACAGGTCCATGCACATAGTGCAGCTGTGATGCGGCTCAACGGGTACTTAAGTCACACCTGGAAGAAGAGAAACAAACCAACAAAATACTTGTTCTTTCTGCTCAGTTTGCTTTGTATTAATTTAAAAAATTACATTTAAGTTGCAAATAAAGCATATCATCTCTAGATCTGTTTTATTAGTGGTGAAATTGTACTTAACAGACTGGGTCCGTGTACTTTTTCGTTCATTTGATTTTCATTTCATAAACGGGTATTAAAAAACAAATGGTTATTTGATTTTCGTTTTAAATCATGGGGATCAGACCTCCGGTGCTGAGTCTAATATTCTAATATTAGCTGCTGCAGCTAGCTAGCAGCTAGCTACCAGCCCTGTGAGCTTGGTCCCCGCAGTTCGCTCCCCAGTGCTGACTGACTCTGGTCCGTCTGCAGAGCTGCGTTATCCGCTCTAGCTGACCTGGGAATCTACCGCGCTCGTGATTTATTCATATTTTATTTACTTTGCAGTGATATGCTATGCACTGATGTCAGGCAGGCGTGCTGCTGCTTTTAGTCTGAGCCTGTGAGATAACTAAACTTCCTTTGAATATAGCGTCGCATATAAATAGACGGAATAAATAAAAGTCCCCGGAAATAAATATAAGTAAAACATATGTATTTAGGCTATTGAACTATAATGACTAATGCCTATATATGTATTGCCTCATTTATGTATTTCATGTTCCATTTCATAGCCATATTTATTATGTAAAGGGGGCAAAAATGGACGATCAGTCGCTCAGGAAGTTATAGACTACAGTTTCCCTCAACAGCAGCCGGGACATTCTAACGCTTAACGTGAAAACGGTAACTTAATTTACCTAAACAATGATCAATCAGATATCAATCAGTTATCAGTCACATAACGTCCATAATAATTGGACTTTGGGTTAGATTTTTTGACAGTTTTCAGTGGTTATGAGGAGCAATATGAGAGAGAAATTTGGTAATCATTGATCATTGTTTAGGTACATTAAACCACCTCTATTTTTTTTTCTGGACATCAAGCTAGGCCACATGCTAGCTAGCTAGCTAGGGTGCTTAAGTTATGTTACTCACCCTCGTAGTTGTGGACATAACTTCAACGTCCCACTTCAAAGCTTTCTCCCGTTTCCTGACGGGTGCAGGTGAAAGCGTAGCGACCATTCTGTGCACATTGTTGACATATACTTATAATAAAGTATAAACGCAGCAGGATATATATAAACTTGGTTACAGTCAGGTTACAGTGCAGCCGCCCTCAACAGACGTTCTAAAGTAAAGTGAACGCACCCTCAACGGGGTTGGGATCATTTCATTGGTCAACACTACAGCTGGCATTCTATTGGTTGTTGACTTTTGATAGGGTTATAACACACAAAAAATCCAAGCGCGCAGGAGAAATCCGAGAGCAGAAACTTTGCAAGTGAGCAGAATCAGCCTGAGTGCGAGGAAAGGTTCAAAGCTGAGAGCAGGAAATCTGTCCAAACAACAACATATCTGAGTCCAAGCAGAAAGTTTGAGTGCAAGCAGAGCAAATCCAAGCGCGAGCACAAACTTTGAGCACAAGCAGAGAAAATCCAAGCGCGAGCACAAACTTTGAGCACAAGCAGAGCAAATCCAAGCGCGAGCAGTGACTATTTGAGTGTGAGAGCAAGGTTTTGAGGGAAATTATTACAAAATCTGAACGTAATATCAGTGAGAAATGCTCTCAAATTGAAAGAATGCGCTCTTGATTAAAGATAGGAATATAACTCCATACAGGTCCGCCGCAACTCTCAGTTCTTTTAAATCAAGGCTGAAGACCTTTGTTTTTGATGTTGTCTTTCTTTAAATAATTGTTAATTTGTTATACTGCACTGTAAATTTTATTCTCATATTTTATATGTTTTTAATCTTTTAATTGTTTTTAACTGCTCTTTAATGTTTATGTAAAGCATTTTGAATTGCCCTGTTGCTGAAATGTGCTATACAAATAAAGCTGCCTTGCCTTGCCTTTGAGGTTGCTACTGCTACTGAAACTACATTAACTTAGATTAAGAGCAGCTCTCCAGTGGTGGAATGTAACTAAATACATTTACTTAAGAATTGTACTTACGTACATATTTGAGGTACTTGTACTTTACTTGAGTCTTTTCTTTTCATGCCACTTTCAACTTCTAGTCCGCTACATTTCAGAGAGAATTATTGTACTTTTTACTCCACTACAATAATCTGACAGCTTTAGTTACTTTACACATTACAATTTCTGCACACAAAACACATGTAGTTTATAAAATCTGATGTTTTATTATAAATGAAACTAGCCAAAAATATAACGGCCTACAAGTCCAGCTGAAATGATCAGAACATTAAACACTTAGTTGATTGACAGAACAGTTTGGATATAGTATCTTATATTCCTACTATTCATGCAAATCCATATGTTTATACTATGTTTTGCTAAGTTCATCTGTGGTGAATGAAGCAAGTGAACAGCTACACAGGTAAAGCCTGATTAACATTATAGCTTCTTCAATTTCTGCCTAAAAGAAGTAAATCTTCAGATGCTGCCAGTATATTTGCCCTATCAGCAAACATCTCCCAACAGTAACACAATGAGCCCATATCAGCATTTAAACTAGATTGTACGTTATCATTCTGAGGGTTAGAGCACAAACTCTACAATCAATACAAATTACCAGTAATCTGATCATGTTTTGATAAAGTTGAGGATTCTGCAAAGCGACTCTGTTCTTAGATATGATCTGGGCATTTTCAGAAAAAAAAAAAAAAAAAGTGACCTATTACATGTACTGTGTAGGTCATCCTGTTTGCCGACAAAATATGGTTTAGATCAGTACAACATTCAACATAAACAGCGATAAGGAATATGATAGTCTAATCAGAGCAAATTTGACTAATTATGGGCAATTGGCCCATATGGCCTATTATGGTCACAGCAAACAGAGATCAGCCCAAATGGATTCTTTAAACACCGGAGAAACACAGTCCACTTCCGCCTCCTTATAATCTGGTCAGCCTGACTTGTCCAGTAAGAGCCCCTCTGTAGGGCAAATGGTTATGTAATTCCCTCGTTGAATAATTGTAGCAATTTTCAACAAGGCTGCTAAACAGGAAAAATGTACACTGATTGAGACATCTGCCAAACCTCCTATTATTTGAGAAGCAGTAATAACTTGTTTAATAGACCCGTTTCTCAGAGAGATTTGAGGTGACAGTACTAGAAAGCCATGAAGCGGATGGTATACCTAAACTGTCCAAGCCGATCAGAAGACTATGTAATGAATATGCAAAAGAAGACAACTTGATCATTTGTATCACACCACAATGTAATAGCCAGTACTGGAGTGGATATCATTAAAACGTCAGACCTAATGTCACTCTGAAGAAGCTTAAATACAATGTTTATGGCAGAACACCTTATCCGGATATCTCTAAACTTGTCCGCATAACTGCTTCCAAAAGCACTGCCAGTTTGCTGGCACACTGGATAGGATCAGTGTCACTTCTTAAGCAGAAAACGACTTCAGTAATACTTCCATAAATTACCGGCTTTACAGGTCTGTTTATTGGCAGCTTCAGCAGCAGCCACGTTCATGTGTAACAGATGAATAAATCATCTCAATGCTGATTACAAAAAAGATTGAAAACATTTTTCCTTAACTAGGCATTGGGGTGGGCGACGCCTCTTACACATTAAGCACTTATTAAAAGCATTATCAGGCTCTGATGAAGGTTAGGAATGTGAGGTATGTCTGTCCAGTTCAGCCATCTTTGTGGTTATCAAACTCAAACACTTGACTCCCTCTTACTCCAACTCTCTGCCCCTGGCGCCCCTAGTTTCTTCATCTTCTCTTTTTTGGTCACATATTCTGGTCTTTAATATTCCTATTTATTTCAAGTCATTACTGTTAGCTTTTTGCTCATTTTTCTAAAGACATACGGAATGGGAGGTCAGATAGAAAGCTAATGTGTCACAATGAGCTCACTACATAATATCAAAAATAGTGTGATGTACTCTCGCACTGTCTGACTCCATTATTAACAAGACATCAGATTCCTAGGTGAGTGTGACAAATACAATGGGGAGGTGAGGTATTTCACAAAGTGATGGTAGTAGTAGCTGAAATGCTTGTATTGCCTCTGCACCACACTTTTCAAAAAACACATTTCTCGCAGATGAAAAACTGAATTCTTGTGGCAGTTACCACAGCTTCACAGAGTCAAAGCAGTACCTACTTTCAAGAATGGTGGGCCTCTTCTTATGGCGCATCTTTTTAAATTTCCCTCTGAAGTCCCTGGGTGGGAATGGATCCAGAGGTAAGCTGGCAATGCGCCCCATGACAACCTCATCCAGTCCCTCAGAGCAATCCGTCTCACTCTCAGCCATGTCTCTCACAGCACTCTCCTTTAAAGACATGTTGGATGGCAGGGAGCCCACAGCAACTTCTATCATTCTTCCAAAGAAGTCATTGGAAGCTGTGCCAGGGTTTCCCCTCTTTTGTAAGTGTAATGTCTATTTCTTTTCTCTCTTCCTTCCTTACAAACGTCTCCTGGTCAGGCAGCGGATTTCTGCTGTGCAGAGATGCAGCCAGAGCTGTCAGCTTCGGTCTACTAATGTGTCTTAACCCCTGCACTTGTCAGGGCAGTTCAGCAAGTTACAGTAACATTCATGAATTGGGCAGGTATTGGATTACTTGGAGAGGCCCTCCTCTTTTCAGCAAAAAGGCAAGAGGCAGAGAAGAGAGGGGCAAAGTCACAACTAAAAAGGGAGGGAGAGGGGGAAAAGAGGCTGTTCTGACAGCTACAACATCTCCGCCTACTGTATGCCCACGAGGCATTCATGTATAAATATCCTGTGTTTGTCTTGGAGTCCACACATCAAAGTCTAACACACGTCTTGCCTCTGGCAGCGTTAATGAGGTGCAAACTAATTTCTTAAATAATGGTGTACTCTTAGTATAATCCAGCAAATATAAGAATATTTAACTGCGCTTCACATTCAGAGATGTTTGATAGAGAAATACATCCCCTACGTGCACTGCCGAATGTCCTCAGTGGTTCCATCAGTTCAGTACACAGCATCTGCACTTTCTTCTATGTCCAGTCCTATATGCTAAGGCCCATGTTGTCTTCTCACCGCATTATGTCCTGCTGTTTATGGCTGGTGTCATTGAGGAAATGAGTGAAAGGTTAAAACCATCAAGGAATAATAAGTGAGACGTAAATAAATTTTAAAAAAACATTCACACAGCTTGCAGCTTATACTCCATTTCCACCACTGAAGTGAACACTAACTGGACACACCTTCCACATGAACCAGTTTTTCCAAGTCTGACCTACATCAGCAATACAAACACCCTGTGTATGCACGTGAAGTGAAGGCGTTTTCTGTTTTAGGAAGAAACCAGTTAGAACATGGAACAACCACCCTATACACTCTCTTTTACATCACCAATGTGTGTTTGTTTTTTTTAAGAATTTGTGTTGCAAAACAATGTGGCCACGATTAAAATGTCAAATATCACGCCTAAATATGATTAACTTCCTGGTTGACTATGAACATACAGAGCTGAGCTATGTCAAAGAGAATAGCTGCACAACAGGGAGCCCCTGGCAACATGTTTTCCTTCAGTCTAATGAGTCCAGCTGTAATTTCACTTTTCATCCACCTGTCAAAGAAAAAGTTAGCCCTAAGAAAACACTTTCAATGGAATGCTTCTGCAGCAGCACACTTCAAAAATCATCAAAAACAACAAGGTACATTCATCATCTTTTCTACCACTCCTGCAGAGTAATGGAGTCTGAATTACAATAAGCTATGAGCCTGGTCCTGACCTACTTCAAAACGTCCTCAGGACAAGAATCATCATGTTGTTGTTATAGTAAATAAGCCATGTCTTCACAACATCTACAGACATGCTTTGTGTTTGGGGTTGAAGGACATGATCCAAAGCCAGTAGACCAACAGTAGGAATTATTATTATTATTATTATTATTATTATTATTATTATTATTATTAATAATAATAATAATAATAATAATAATACACACACGACATGTATATTATCCACTAAAACACAAACAAATCAGACTGATTAAAATCAAAGTCACACCTGCGTGCGCTCACTCTAATCCAGTTACAAATGAGCCTGCTCAGTTTATCAAGTGTCTAAATGTGCACATTTAAAGCAATTGACTTTGTGTTTGGTTTAAATGTTTACGATTTTGATTTTTACTTTTTCTTTTTCTTTTATCAGAAATTGTTGACCCCGCTCCCAGGGCTCCATTATGTACTGCATCGTGTGCCACTTACTGTTTATTCTTCTGCATATATTAATGTTTAGTTTTTGTTAGAATTAATAGCAATACAAATCTTACACAATGAGAAACCTGAACATTCAAAGCTTTCTAAGCACCTGAGACACATGCTACTGAGTAAGGTAGTAAAAACTGTAAATGACAGGAGTTAGCAAAGGATGTTGCAGTAATAGTGCACCCTCTAGTGTTCGTCAAAACGACACTGACACAACCATAATCAGCCATGCAGTTAACACAAATGTACACACACATAGGCCTACTTGCTTGTCAATTTAATGACCTGAATCTGGCAAAAACAAAAATGCAATCCATCACCATGATACCAGCACTCCCAGTCATCATTCAGTAGGAAATACATGCGTGTAACTGGGTTTTGTATTCATTTCTCTTTACCAAAAATAGTTCGCCATTGCGTCCATTGACAGATACAAATGGAGCCGATACAACGTTCTCAATCTAATGAAGCATATTGCAATATTTTAATATGTCAACAATAAACAACGCAAACTCTCAACTTAGAGAAAACAAGCTGATCAAAGCTAGACTAGCTTTGTGTAACATGTTCTAATTTACCTCCCAATTGAATTGTTTGAGCTATATCAACAGGATTTTGCAGATTATATTGTGACGATAGTTATTATAGCAACTTACAAGTTTATTACAATTATGGCCTACAATAGATGTAGAAACAAAAGGTAGATTAGCAAAAAACACCCTCTAGACCTTATGCACTTTGAAAATAATAGTGACTATAAAGCTACAACTTTGACTGTGCTTTATGCATCCAAGAATACTGAAGTTAAACAAAAAATAACAAGAGCAAATCCATTATCAGCGATGTGGAAATTCTGAGATTATTACTTCTATATAACAGACTGAACCAAATACTAGTTGGCTTAAGTTAAAATAAAATCTACTTCCAACTGTGAAGCTGTCCTAGGTTTCATCGCATGTATCAGATTGTGGAGCAGGACTGCCTGGACTGAGAAACGAGGACGGAGTCCGCAGCCGCTCAAACACCCTCTGGCTGAGACAGAAGGCTGTTTCCATGGTGAGACACATTTAGATTTGCACAGGCAGAGCAGAACACGATGAATAATTGATAGATATCAGGCCCTAAAGTTAGCACAAAGCAGCTGAAGGTTAATTCCAGCTAGGCTCATGCTCATGGACTCTTCAATAGCACACTGATGCAACAAGTAGACAAACACACAGCCCACTGTGGGAAACTGATGCTGGCTACAGACTACAGACTGTTACGCAACACACTTAACAACTTCCAGAGAGGAAACATTGGTGTGTATGAATGTGCCACTGAAGTGCATTTCACTTATCGGTTTTCTCTAGATGCTCAGAGAGGAAGCAACTTTAAGCGACGGTACAGAGAGTGCTGTTTAAACATTTACAAATCTCTTGAATGCGAAGTGGAAAGACTTTGCATAATGACAACCTAGTATGGGATCAAGGCTGTCATCCTTTTACAACTTTTACAGGTCAGGCATACTGATCTTGGCCATTTGATCAACCCATCTGCACATTTGACATAAATAACTGGGCCTGTGTTGTCAACACACATACAGTAAGGACCACTTAAGTAGAGCTGGGTATTGTTAAAAAATATTCAATACCGACACTGATACCAATACTGTGCTTTCGATACCGGTTCCTAAACGATACTTTTTTCCGATTTTATAAAACAAAAAGAAATTACAACATTAGACATTACGGCATAAATCTTCTTCTTCGTTTTTTCTCTCCTAATACGTGAGCCCCGTCTCTGTCTAACGTAGAGTTTTTCCTGCGTGTCTCTACGACTTGTTACGTTAGACAGCCAATCAGCAGCATTATTAGATCTTGGTAGAAGCATGCTGCATGATGAGATTTACTCCTTAGGGATTGAAATTGGGTATTGAACGACGAGGCATTTTTCAATACTCGATATTTTATTGACAATTCGGTCGGTGCCTAAAAAGTATTGAATTCAGTACCCAGACCTACAATTAAGAGCTGCAAACAAGTCCACAAGCTGCACCTGTTCCCTGCTCTGGTGCCTATTATCCACCTGGGGAGGGAGGGGCTCAATGCTGAACACATGCAGCCACTGTGGCCTCTGAAAACAACAAGAGACCAGGTGAGGTGAACACCATGCATATCCAGTTACAGTGAGGTGATAATGTTCTTATGTATTTGTGCATCAACAGGATTGCTTCACTTTTGCGGGGCAAAAATCACTTATTTACAGTATTTCTCCTGATGGATTTTCAAATGTTTGCCCAATGTCAGCATGGTACACTTACTAACTTCAAAGTTCATGTTCATTAGCCTATCCATTCAGTCTCTTTTGGCAGGTGGATAGCCTAAGGGTTTATCGGAGTAACTCAGAAGGGATCATGAATTTCAAAAAGGAAAGCGATGTTCAGTTGAGTTGTTAAAGCCCTCATTATATCCACTGCCTGCAGCCATGCTATGCACAAACTCTCTCATGAGGGAGGGATGAAAATCTTTAAAAGTACTCGTCTTCTCTGCTAAAGACCCCTCGATAATCCCCGTATCAGTCCCTCTTGGAGGTCTTTAAAAATGAATTTCTAGTAACTTTTAATGGTATAAGTAGGCCTGTGTTTTTATTGATTATCTTAACCTGCCAGCTTAAAGACAAAATATTTTATCTCTAACTGAAAGAAAGGCTTGCTACTGAATTCTAAATAAAAAATGTTCCGTCTCTTTATACAGTATTATATTAATATTGACAGTAGTGAAAGTATTATTTTTGAAGCAAACTTTCACAGAGTTTTTAGGTGAGAAACATTTTTGTTTGACATTAACGTTGCAACAAAAATTGCAGCGAACGAGTTTTACTGGTGACAATAGTAAGTCAGTTGGAGTCAACATTATTTATGAATCGCTTCTGCACAAACAAGTGTATTCTGTTTGTGTTACAGAAATAGGAGTACCAAACAAAATACAAGTGTCAACTAAATCCGTGTGCAGAATGAAGTTGGGAGTTTGAGAATAAAACTGACACTGTGACATTCTAGTGATGGTGGATCTGTAGAGATAACAGACCCTCAGTTTGACATGCAAGGTAGTGAACTGCTTGAATTTCCGTGTTGCCTCAGGCTATTCTAAAGAGCAAATAGGGTTTGTTGTTTAATGCAAATTCATTCTAATTTAACGGAGACAATAGTATAAATGTTTTGGCTAAGGCGGAAATTGTATTTGCCATATATATATATATATCTAGTTGTTTTATACTTTTATTCCTAGAGATATGATATATCCCTCTAATGTGTTGATTAAGAGAAAGAACACAGAGGGTGACATCTACTGAAAAGTGTACATATCAAAATAGTCCACCATTGCAATATGCTACTCTAACAAATGAAAAAAAGTGAAGCATCCAGACATGCATCAAGGGTCACCCGGGGGGGGGGGGTCTAGCATCCAGCATGCATAGGTAGTGCCTGACAGGGCTAAAACACATCCTAATCATTGTACAGTTTCACATCTTTATTACCAGCTGAAGGAATCCGGGTTGGATCATTTAGGAAGTTGCTGGGGGGAATCAATTTTAAGGGCTTAGCTACATTTGCAGACAATGAATATAGACCCACTTGATGATTGTGCATTCAACATATTTAACCAAACTTCTTTTTTTTTCCCCATCGCAACACATCGCCCTCTGCGGGGAATAAGGCTGCTTTTACGGACATTTAGCTAAAAGAGATAAGCATATACAGCATGCAGTGTTCCGGTTAACACACGTTTAAACATTAACCTCACTGTGACTTTCGTTTTTAGAATGCAGGGGTCATACAAATGGACTTTAGAACAACATGCTTTGGATGAGCAGGAGTTTGTTTGTATTTTGGGTTGTTGTTTTTTAGAAAAAAGGCGAAACAAAATGTGGCGACATTTTTATTATCCCAGTGTTACAACTTATCTCCACTTAAGACTTCTTATCGCTCGTTTATATTTACAATTCCTCAAAACGCGATTTAACAAGACTCCAACTCCAATTAAAAGCAAGTATAGCGACCATGGCCATCATTTCGAGGGTAGGAAGGCCTCATGTTACTGAAAAACCACAGAGAGAAGAAGACAGTTTTCTTCCAGCTTAAAAACAACACTACAGCAACAACACACGAAGGACAAAATGCAGAAAAAGCAGAAACTTCAACAAACTTGTTAACGGTTGAAAAGATGATAAATACCTTCGACTACAGCAGCAGGTGCGTCTGTTTAGCTTACTCCATCTCCACTTGAGAAGTGAGTCAAGTTTCAGCCTCCGCGTCCCTCCAGGCGATGATCCACTTGTTCAGATGCACTTCTGTGCCTCGGTCTGGTCTCCCTCCATCAGCTCTCAGAGATAGGCCCCGCCCCTAGCTCTGCTCTCAGAGATAGGCCCCGCCCCTAGCTCTGCTCTCAGAGATAGGCCCCGCCCCCAGTTCCCCGGTTCTGCTCGACTTAGGCCTATGCTCTCAGAGATAGGCCCCGCCCCTAGCTCTGCTCTCAGAGATAGGCCCCGCCCCCAGTTCCCCGGTTCTGCTCGAATGTATGCTCTCAGGGATAGGCTCCGCCCCTAGCTCTGCTCTCCAAGACAGTCCCCGCCCCCAGCAGGCAACCTGCTCATGTCCTCAATAATTAAGGAACATGCAAAGCATTGGCTTTCTTCAATCGGCACGATGACCCGGCTCAGGTCCTGGCCCTGTGGTTAGCTTTACAGGGAAGCCTACTGTACACATCTATATCCCAGTTATAATAATACGATAATTTAATATAGCACCTTTTCAGACGTTCACAAAGTGCTTCACAAGAGAAAAACATGTTAAAAATAAGACCCAAAAACAGTCAAATAAAAGCAACAAATTGCAAACATAAAGTAGAGGCTATAGCATATAATATTTTAACACATTGTGTTAAAAATATCATGAAATGATATGATACATTTCGCTATTGTGTTAAACAGAGGCAGTAGAAAGTGTATTTATATGGAAAAACATACAGTCAAGATATTTTTTCAAATATAAAATGGAGGCCTTTTTATAATTTATAGCCTAAAATCATAATCAAATTAAAATGAATAGCCTTGCAAATGTATTAAATGTGCATTTTTATTGCTAACCCTTTTCAGCTGCTTTATATTTTTATGCAAACACCTAATTTGTATTTCCATATATTTATTTATTTCATGTTTTTTGTTATAGGGTTATACAAAGTATGGACCAAAGCCACATACCACAGTGGCCTGATGGGCTTTTATACAAATACATAATTCAGCAGGAAAAAAAAAATTAAATCAATTGAAAACACAATGAAGATACCATAAAAGCTAAAAAAACAAAAAAAAACACCTGATCATTCATGTCTATGACTGATCCCTTTTTAAAAACTTTCTCAAAAGTTTGTCCACATGCCGAGTTACTTGTGCGTCTGCTGTTGCAACTATATTATACACAGAACTGGTGCACGTTGAGAGTTTGGCTTCCAGGCTTAATGAGCTTCCTGGCCTATCTGCCATTTCTATTCCACACATTTGTTTTTGTTTTTCCTTCAACACATTTGTTCAATGGTTGCACCAACAATCTATAAGAAAGGAATATGAAATATGAAAATAATCGTGGTGACAGAATTCAGGGAATTTGTGCCACCATAGCTTTGCCTCAAGAAGTACAATATGGAAGAGTTACCTATTAGCTGCTACTGCGATATAAGTAAACACACAGATACAGTAGGATGTGTGTTGTATTGATTATATGGACCTTTTTCACAGCAGACATTTTGACTTGTCATAGTAGGAAAAGCACAGCTGGAATTGAAAACCTTAACGAGGGGTCAATTCCATCAAGTGTCCCAGTAAGCTATTTCAGTGAGTCAGCATGCACAATACCAGGGCCTCTCCTAAGTGGAATGCAGCCATCATTAATGGTTTAATACCAGGGCCTCTCCTAAGTGGAATGTAGCCATCATTAATGGTTTAATACCAGGGCCTCTCCTAAGAGGAATGCAGCCATCATTAATGGTTTAATACCAGGGCCTCTCCTAAGTGGAATGTAGCCATCAGTAATGGTTTAATACCAGGGCCTCTCCTAAGTGGAATGTAGCCATCATTAATGGTTTAATACCAGGGCCTCTCCTAAGAGGAATGCAGCCATCAATAATGGTTTGGAATACACCTGTGCTTTTCCTACTATGACATGTCAACATGTCTGCCGTGAAAAAGGTCTATTACAGTGAGTGGGACGGTGACGCTTTGAACTTTCTTTGAAATGAATGCAATGAGGATCCAGGAGATGGCGGCAGAGAACATGATAAAAGTGGAAATATGTTTGAGGAGAAGGGGGTGAAGAGCTGCACCACTGATATGTATGTTTGAGAAATAATAAGCCTGAGGAAGGCGCGAATGAGTTTTAAAGAGAAGACCAAGGAAATATATGTGCACAGAATACAACTTGATGTTTTCTTTAGTTTACAATGGATCTTCAGACACCCACATTTCTTAAAAAAATATTATCTACAAATCTCTCTGAGCTGTAATAGATGTGCCAGGAGTTAAAATGAAGGTGTGTGAGTGGCTCAGTTAGTTGGTAGAGCAGACACACATATGTACCTAGTGGCCCTTTGCTGCATGTCATTCCACCTCTCTCTCCCCTTTCATGTCTTCATCTATTTTGTGGAAATAAAGGCCTTAAAAAAAAATGCCTCAAAAAATAATCTTTAAAATTAAGGTGTGTGTTGCTTTGTGAAAAATATCTTTGTAGGGGCACCTTTGTAGCGGCCACAGGTTCGGCCCTTTGCTGCATGTCACGTCTCAAGCTGTCCCATCTAATAAAGGCCTAAAATGGCCAAAGAATTATCTTAAAAAATTAATTAAAAAAAGATCTTTGTAATGTGTGAATTGAAAGCCTCAGAGAGACATAGCTGTTGTTGATGAGAGCTGATACCCTGACAACGCTGGTCAATAGCTGGCCAGCAACCTCTCATGGATCACAGTTTTAGCACTCAGGGAGAGAGCATGCTACTGATTCAAGATGATAGCATGCCCAAGAGCTCCGTCCAGACCAGGAAAACAAAATTGCTTTGTCAGCTGTATGCACACACCAGGGCTTGTCACGATGACAGCAGAGCTCAACAGTACTATTGAGTTACGAGCACCAGGTGAAATACAAGACCAAACACGAATAACAACACATCTTTCTTTTCTAATAACCAACAAATAAACAGACATGTGCATGGAAATAACTGTGGTGTTCTGATAAGACCAGCACGCCTTCAACTTGAATGCAATTTAGCTTCGGGAAAATGTTTTCCTGTGTGTTTTCTCTTCTGAAGTGAGCCAGGTGTTCTTGGCTGCAGCATATTGGCTGTGGTGACAATTCTGTTAGGCTACCCATCAATGAAATAACACACCAGTGCCACTGTGTCACAACACAAAAGAAGGACAGAATTCAAAGCAAGTGCACAACTCAGCACCGTTGCTTTGACATGATCCAAGTGCTTCTTTTCTTAACTTCGAGGAATAGAGACAACGCAGGATAAAGGAGGATGGGATGTTGTCACAGCGCATGCAGCACATGCAGGTAGTTTTCAGCTCAAATGAAAGTCTGCGAACCAATTAAAAAGTGGTTCTATAAACCCACACGTGCATAAAATCACATTATCCATATCTTCCTTCAAAGTAAGTCATGTTTTACTTTCCAGCTGGGGGGGTGTATAGGTTCAATGCCTACTTGACATTTTTCCAGGGGTATTCTGTGGCTGCTGATACTCCTCTTCATAAACTCCATACAGGATTTTGTGCTATAATACGAGTTCTCAGCTTGGAAGCTACCTCACAGCTGAAAGTCTAAGGTATGATGACCCCTTGATTCATGCTTTGGCTCTTTAATGGAGAATACGGGTCTGCCTTTGAAACCTTACAGCACAAGAGATCAGTCCCCCGCTGAGAGGTGGGTGTGGAGGGAGAAGGCGCTGAAGTGCCAGGTCAGGAGTGTGGATTAAAGCTCTCATGTATTGCAGGGATGCTTTGACTGCATGGATTGGGCTGTGCCGCACAATCCCTCAAACAGCATTGATGAGGCCACAGACGAGCTGTGCTTCTTCAGCGAGCTCTGCAAAGTATTTGAACAAGGACACGTGTGACATTTATGTGACATTTTGGTGCCACATACCTGTATGGATGTGTGATGTATGACTAGATGGATAATGTGTCAGGTTTGTCTGTATTTTAGGAACATGATCTAGTTAAGACCAGTATTATAAAGCAGCACAGAGCTTAACATTAACATTGTTCAGATAATTGGAGTCGACTGAGGTATTTGTAATTCTCACCAAAGAGAAACATGGCACAATTACCGGTGGTTTCTCGGAGAGAGGCTTTAAAGCAGCAGGTGATATTGTTGCTAATGGAGAGAAGAAAAATGAGGAATGAGGTCAGAGTGGATATTTTTAAAGACTAAGCAAGAACTTTAAGGCTACTTGACAGGTATTAATGTCTAGTTTTAACACTAACAATCAATCAATCAATCAACATTTATTTATATAGGACTTTACAGCA
This sequence comes from Perca fluviatilis, assembly GCF_010015445.1. NCBI lineage: Eukaryota > Metazoa > Chordata > Actinopteri > Perciformes > Percidae > Perca > Perca fluviatilis. Next base: position 39,146,659 of record NC_053113.1, on the reverse strand, counting down.
ACCAGCAGGTATCCAAAGTGCTTCAGGAACCAAGAATAAAACATGTCACACAATAAAAAGAATGAAACATAGAAAACAGTAAAATCAGAAAAGGTTACATAGAAACAGGAGGAGAGGGAAACTGTCACACCACTACTATGTATTAGAAGCCATTCTAAACACATAGGTTTTGAGTTACCTTTGACCTTGGGACTTCTAAAACCAGTTGATTTGAAGACCGCAAGGACCGGTTGTGCTCACGCAGGGTTAAAATCTCTGACAAAAACTCCGGGGCCAGGCCATTTAAGGACTTGAAAACGAACAATAAAATCTTTAAATCGATTCTAAAACGCACAGGGAGCCAATGTAGGGTGTAGAGAACGGGAGTGATGTGTACACGTCTAGATGTATTTGTTAAAAAGCGAACAAGTTGAAGTCGTGAGATGGAGGTTTGATTCAGACCAACAACAGACAGCTGGTCAATACAACTAATAGTGTTCAGACAGATGGAAAGTGTACAATTTGCATACAGAACCTGGGGAGCCGTAAAGACGCCACCTTACACCTGATGTTTTTATACCAACATCTTAAGGGCTAAATACTCAAGAAAGCCTTTCAATCACTAGTTTTTTAATCATCTCCAAATGGCAGCAATAAGTAACTGTTTATATCCAGAATTAATGTAGCATCAGTGAACTCATGTTTACTGTACTAACCTTACCAAAGGGATGAGAGCTGACAAGTGTTCAGGTCTCACTTAGTAAGGGTGTGATGCTTTTCTCCACTGCAGCCTTATTTTGTCTTTAACTAGGCTGCTAAAACAGGTGTTTTCCCCTCCCATAAATATCTTGCCTATTCTGCCACCCTTATCATGGGCTATAATGCCACCACAGCAAAGACATGTTTATTGTGCATATCACTACTATTTGCACATGAACAGAGATGATCTATGCATAAACAGTATAAGGATAATACATTCTGTAAGTGAAATCTACAGAATCTACATCTAGTGTGCAACCAAACCTGAAACCCAATGATAATTACTCCCCACATTGATGGATTCTCCTTCACACCAGCGGTCAGAGATAAATTCTCCTTCAGTGAAGGGCCTGGAATTTATATAGAGAGGCCAAGGAGGGACAAGGCACAGTATAAAATTAAAAGACAATGTATTATATTATTCAGATAAACCAGTTACAATTGACTTAAGTGCAAATCAGGAGCTGGCAGCCTCAGCCACAGCAATGATTTTCATTTATGCACAGCTAGCCACTTGGTACACCATGCACGGCACACTGCAGCCCCCATGCACGCTCGGCACGACTAAGAGGACTTTAATGGGTTTTTCTTTCCACTTTAGATTTAGCAACAGAACCTACAGCCACTTGCTGGTCAGGACATCTATGGAGTCACACCTATCTCGTTTGAGTGCATTTAGCGTGGTTAACTTTTCACACACAACAATGTAGCCTTGAGGTGCCTTGTAAGGAACTTCACGCCCTGATCGTTCGCTTTCAAGATGTAGGCCTAGTGATTACTTGACACGCATATCTGTTTATCTACTTGTCACAAAAAGTTGCAGTCAAGGCGTAAAAAGACACAGAAGTAAGTTAAGTCAAGTTCATAACTTTAAGTGCATGTATATATATATATATATATATATATATATATATATATATATATATATATATAGTTGCATTGTCATTAATAATGATCTGTGATTTGTGCCGGCATCCTAAAACATAGGGACGATGCCACAATTCACAAAGAGGTAGTGCCACTGAGGAGTCTTCCAGAGATGAATTCATCACTTTCATGTCTGTGAACATATGATGGATCCGTACAATTTGCATGTTTTCCAGTGGTGGCTACTTTGGACATTGTCATTTTTTATTAGGAATGTATTAGGCTGGGTTGTCAAACTGTTAATGTAATGTTATTTAGCTGAGTGATTAGAAACATTGTAAAAAGAAATCAGACTAGTGTGTGAACATCACTTCACTATAAACTTTAAAGATGATTGAGTGTTGCTGCCTCACTGCTGTAGGGTTCTTATCATTGCTTGTAATAAATATGACGATCTTTACATCTCTGTGTCCAAATCTGGCGTCATTTGCATAACCGGCAATTGTTGCTTCTGATCTCTTTAGCCTTGATGTTTTGGCTCTCCACATGTGAGGCAGCAAAAAATGAATCGAATGGTATTAAATGAATATGAGTTTATAGTGTCATAAGCTGGAACATCTGTGAATGAGCAGCATCACTCTCTTTGGGAAAGCAAAGGTGAGTACTGTGTATCATTCTTTTTGGAAATGATGCTCCAATTCATCATCCCCTCTCTGTCTGATTTCAATCTGCCCTCTGCCTGCTAATCTCCCCCAGGAGGGATGGCAGGCCTGGGCCTGGCACAAAAGCATGCAAAAAGGCCGCTTGTTCATCTTTGATTTGACCAATAATCTGCTTCTCTGGAAATATAACACACCACAAGATGTCTCAACTTCAAGTTATGAGGCTGCTGTAAGAAATACCACTCAGCTCAGATGGGCTTATCAAATCACTTTGGTAAGGGGCTTATTTTTGGGGATGTTATAGTTTACAATAACTGAGATGCATCCTCAGAAGCTGAAGATGCAAACTATATACAGCTGTCAAGAGTTTACAGGACTGACAGGTGGAAAGGCATCACAGACAAAACCAAAGCAATGTCACAAACTGTTAAATATACACAACATTAACAGTCATAACATAATATGGAAATGCCTCTGATTACATTAAAACTAATCTCAAATTCTACTTGTCATTCAATTGACATGCAACTTAAAAAGAGCACAAACATCTATCTCAGAATCTGTACATTTTGCGGGGAGTGTACAGCTCTGCATGTTTTTCACTGTTAGGGGAAGAATTTGTCCTCTGGTCGTCTCTGAATTTGATTACTGTCAACGGATCTAAAGGATGAAGGGCAGAGATATCAAATCATAATCTGCAGAGATATGTATCACCCTTTGTGCTTTACACCAATTTGCCTCACATAACTGGATTGGACAACTTCAATCAGAGCCTCTATCATTGACTATACATCTCTAACAGATGGCAAGTTGAAACTAATAATATTAAGAGAGACATTTACCCACACAGAGTACACTTGCAGGGGAGTAAATGCAGACAAACTACACCATATCGCAGGCAATATATTCTTAATGTTCTTAGAGTGCTTATAATGCCGCTATTACTCATGAACATGCTGTGTAATTCTATTTCAGTAAATCAAACAGGGCAGACCAACATTTTAATCTTCATATATCTTGCCGAATTTGTTGCCTCATATTTCTAACAGTGCAATATCCTCTCCCATTACCACAATCAAATGCATTGCTAATTACATCAGTGATGTTTTTTTAAACAATGCTTTAGATAAGTAGTGTAAACACTCAGTGGACCGCAAAGCCCTTCAGTCCAGAGGTGACTGCAATACAACAAAAATCCATTACAATTTTGGCAAAGCAATCATGTCCGGGTGAGAAGGTTAACGCAAGCAATAAGGACATGCTTACTGGCATCTGAACTCCGTTTGCCTCCCAGTGTTCTCGGAGAACGATGAAGTGAGTATGTAAAGGGTAAAGTAAAGCATTCAGTCGAGAATGGTGTAAGATGTTGAGCCATGAGGCGTGTTGGCCTCTAATATCTCAACATCTATTCACTAGATTGTCATGAAATTTGGTACACACATTCATTTCCCCCTCAGGATGAATTTGAATAACTTTGTTCATCCCTTGACTTTTTAATCTAGCGCCATCATTAGGTCAAAACTTCAATTTGTCCAAAATTAAACGTGTAACAGTTGTGACATCCCAATCAGCCTCAGCTGTACTTTGTGTTAATTGTTAATTCAGCAAATGGGAACATTCTAACACAATAAACTATGATGACGAGTAAACATTATAGCTGCCAGCGTTAGCATAAAGCACTGCTGTGTCTACGTAAAAAAAAAATCAAAGAAAATTCAAAGTACCTAGAGTCATACACTGCTAATACAGCTTTGACTTGAAACAGGCAAGTGAACTGAACAAAGAGCACAGTGAGATTACTACATAAAACAAAAGTGGAGACAGTCTGGCTCTCTTCAAAGTCCCTGCTCAGTGAGGACAGATGAAGAGACAGAGCTTCATTCTGCTTCAAACGTCACGTTTCATTACATCTCTTCCTTTTTTTCTACAGATCAGTCGGCAGTTTCTACACTCTGGCATCATCACTGCTGTATGAATTTGCATGAGGTCTGACTTTCATGAAGCCAGATACTAATGGTGACAATAAAGATAATGTAATACTGACAGCAATGTAAGTGATATTAATGACCATTGGGACACATTAGTGTGGAAATACTGGACTGATATAAGTAGATTTAGTAAATGTATCCCTGAGCACCATGAGTTATTACAAACACAGACAAGGGACATAAACTGTGAACGTGTACGTGTCTGTTATCTGTGTATTTCTACTAACGTGTTGGCTGTAGAAGAATTATAACCGAGTCACATTGAAAGTTGCGTTTGTCTGATTCAAATTTCAAACACGCCTGATGATTCACAATAATTATTCTTTCACATTTGTCACATGGTGAAACTGGAGATGCAAACACTCAAAGAAAATAAGGTTTTATTGACTCACACACATTTTTAGCATCAGAGGATTGTGATCAGTCGAAATACAAAGAGGCTAAAAAAAAACCTGACCGGGTCTCAAAAAAAACTAGAACAGGACCAGCATCTCTGTCTTTATCATTTCATGCCACAGCTGCTGAAGGGCAAACTCCACTGAAAAAAAACTCACATGGGTGTTTGATCTTGTTACCTTCATACTTTAGCAGCACACATACAGCTCTTACATCTACAGTATGGTCCCACGTGATGAGGGAATGAGTACAATAAAAAACTGGACCCCAGCTTCTTAGTCCTAAATAGCAGTTGTGTATTTTAGTCGTCATCAGAAGGAAACTATTTGAAGCAATTTTTAATCAACCCCTGACCCCCTCCATGTTGCAATTTGCCATGTGTACAGTACTCTGCTATTTTAGTTCAGCTGAGTGGGCAAATGCATGTTTTCCCTTTATTATACCTAATAATTTACATTTGTTTGCTGCTTTTATCTCACAGTAAATTGTTCATGGGGAAGATACTGTGGGCCGATTATGATGCTGTTCGTACAAGATTTATGCAAAAAAAAAAGAGCACTTTGGATAAAAATACAATTGCATATATTAAAAACATATATTTATCTAGACTTGACTAAGAAACATGGCTTTACCGCAACTTGCAGCACCTTTCCATAAATGTAACCAGAAGACGCAAAATGAACAGAAACAATCTTATAACAAATATGTCATTTATGATAGGATGATTTAAGAAATGTAGAGCAAAATATAGATCCAGTGTGTATGAAAGACATTGCTATTCAGGTGTAGCTACCATGCTGCTTGTTATTTGCCAACAGTTGTCAACATACTTAGCGGGGGTGGGAGTGTTCATGAGGTTTGCATTCTCTGCATGGTGCCAAAATCACGGTGCAGATTCACAAAATAACAACTGTTTAAAGAGTGCAGCCTTTGTGAAAATTCTCACTGCACAACCATGACAAAGAACCAACATCAACAACAAACCCATACTAGTTGCTGCTCACAGTCAAACACAATTAACCTTTTGATTTTTAGATTTCATCTTTGGAATTCTTCCAGGGTACTCAGGCTACTCATATTTAATTCTGCTCTTCATTAAAATGCTTGTTTCAAAACTGCTCCCCCCTCTTTCACCCACCATGTTATCCCTGCTAAATGGCTGCAGGTCATAAGTTGAAGGTATTGTTATTCATCTGGTCCAGCACTTTCACTCCAAACGTCCTCACACATGCTAATAAGTAACTATCATGTACTGAAGTCTATATTTTTATTATGCATTTTGGTTGGGACATACATGTCACTAGGTCATCAATAAGTGATCAAGGATTTAAAAAATATGACAGATTTTTTTGTACAGTAAGTGTACAAAAAGATCAACTGCAAATCAGATTAAGGCGGAAGTTTCTTGTTGTTTCTATTGCCTTTTTATCTGTAGGCTTTCTGATTTAATTCCACATAAAATACCACAAACAACATGCCATAAAAGGATTATGAGCTTTTCTGAAGTTTAATTTTTTGACCTCCAACAGTAAAGTCAGAAACTTTTGATGTTAAAAATGAAACATATCCAAGCCAATGGATACAATGTTGTTTCCGTCAGTGGTTCTTGTTTTTCCAGCCACTGTTACTGATGCAGAAAAAGAACATTACCTTTAATAACACATGTCCATATGGATGAAGTACTGTAGTTGGATTTTACAAATGGAGCTGTGTAGCTGGCAAATAAAATGTTGGCATTCGGTGAGCTCATCTAAGTACAGATAGAGCACTGAATCTAACCTTGTGAGAAATACACAAAGCATCCATTAAACAGCCCTGAATGGTCTCTGTACTGTGAAAGCCGGGCTCACAGCTGACTGTAAAAGAACTTCCGCCGTCACCTTACTATGATTAAAAAGAAAGTTTAGTTCAGCGAACACCATGTTACATTCTAGGTAATGAAATACTTCAAGTGAGAAGTTCAAACAGCCACCTCCTATTTTTGATTCCGAAAATGTAAAATGAACTGGTGCAGTATTTGCAGACTTTTCTTCACGTCAGAGACTGTAGCTGCGACTTGTTCTGCTCCGACTTACCCACACCTCTCAAAATAATTACATTTCATGCAGAGATGAAAGTGAACAGGTGGCCATTTTTCTCTGCTTTCTGTGTCTCAAAGATAAACGAGGGTTAACATGTGGGGGAGGAATTCTGACGAGTTTCATCTTCATGTTACTAAGGCCCCTGCACACAACGAGCCGCTTTGCACTCTTTATTTTCCAGGTATATTGAACAAATATGCTCACCGTCAACATAATGGCGGTATCCTTGCTTGCACCATTTAAAAGCAGACCAGTGTTGAACAGTATTATTCGCACACACATTACCTGAATATAATATGTGCCTCAGTCAAGGACACTGGCCTCAAAACTGGAGTTGCTCCCCAGGTGCAGCAGGGTGGCTGCCTACTGCTCCTTAAAAGTTGGGTCGGGTCAAATTCAGAGGACAAATTGTCCACAGGCATTGCTAATGAACTCACAGAACCACACCATGCCTACACCATTAGTTTAAGTGCAATGGCAGGGCTGTGTACATTAATGTACAAGGCAAACACATGGCATAGTCCTGCAGGAAAGGAAGACAGACAGTTGTTACTTGTGGGGTTTGACTGCTGGAGCAAAATCATACAGCGCACATTTTGGTTTATGACAGTAATACCGAACTCTCCCCTAATCCCGCAGCTGTGTCACACCTCCGTACGTGCAGCTCATACAGTGTCAGGAAATGGAGGTGAAGGCTCCCATAATCAAGTGCTCCCACTCCTTTCTCACTTTTCTCACAAACTAAGCTTGTTAAAGTTAATATGTTCCCTGAGCCCATGACTATCAACAGAGCTGCTGTCAGCCTCTCCCCAATCCTTGTAACTTTTTACACCAATGGCTGTAAAAAAACAACACTCCCTACATCCACATCATTAAATGACTGCTAAGGCGTGTGATCAGGGGCGGGGCTAAAAGGGGGGGCAGAGGGTGGCACTGTCCCCCTACCCCGGTGCCCCCTAGAGTGCTGTCAATCTGACAATTGTGATTTCCACTGGAACAGAGTACTAGAGACTACAGAGTAGTAGTCACTTGGCTGCCTGTCCTGCCAACTTCCCAGCCCTTGTCACATGACCAATTAATGTTTCCATGACAACTCTCCAAAATTCTGATCCCACGGAACCAGCACTGGAATTTTTTTTTTTTTGTTTTTTTTAAACTGGCAGACTGAGCCTATAGAAAATGTATATTTTATTCAGATATAAAAAACATTTTTTTTTAATGAAAACAAGCAAATTTAACAATTAATGTGATGTTTTTAAATAGCAGAATTGCAGTGTGTTGTTCTATCCTATCCAATATTCCCCCAATTGAATATATTGAATTTCAACATTAAAGGCACACTCCGCTGTTTTTACACATAAAGTGCAGTTTACTTGTCATGAAGAGTACCAAAGATGACCATTCAACCATCAATATACAGCTGTTGAAGGAACCAACAAAGATATATATTTTTTTTGTATTAGGCCATGGGGACATGTAAAAAGTAACATTAACATTCAGGTCATAAAACAACTCAAGATGATGCTGCCAACATCTGTTATTTTTGAACTGTAAATGCGGTATTATAGTGATTTACTGTATGGTGAGGTTTTTTGGGTGTTGACACAGTTTTCCATTTTATCTTTAGTGTTATGGTATATTTTTAAGTCCATAGAAAGTTGATCACACAAGGAATTACATATACCGGGAGTGTGTATATCAGCAGACTCTACTCGCATCCTGGACAGCTAATAGCATCTCTCTCCATCAGGCAGATGATACAGTGTCCCATGCTGCAGCCTCAACAGACACAAGCAGTCTGTTGTTCCCCTGCCAATAAAACTGATTAACTCAGAATGATAGTCTGGGTCTCCACTGCGCACACACACACACACACACACACACACACACACACACACACACACACACACACACGCGACAGCACGCACGCATCGCACGCACGCACGCACGCACGCACGCACGCACGCACACACACACACACACACACACACACACACACACACACACACACACACACACACACACACACACACACACACACACACTGCCTCACATGCCCATTCTATCCTTTCCTTAGTTCCTATTATTTATTTGTGGTTACAGTATTTGGACAAGATTTTGTACCATGGTGTGTGTCATTAATTTTGTATATTTCTTTTTAATCCTGCTCTGCGTTTTTTTTTTGTGTGAGTCCTTGCTGCTGTGACTTTCACCTTCAAGATACATTTCCCTGCAAGGACAATCAGGTTTATTTAATCTGTTCTTTTTTTTGAATAAGCAGCTGGTGGAGGGTAAGTGTTCAGAAATATCTTCATCGCTATCAGTAGCCTGACACTATGACAGCACACTATTTATTTTACTATTGAAGTCGCTATAAAACTAATCTATTGTAGCCGGTGGTTCGAGCTGGTAGTGTTTTGACTTTCAACGCTTGTCCTTGGCATGCTTTAACTGCAACCTGCCCATTTACCGGCACATCTGCACACGTTTAACACCCTCCACTCTGCCTCTTTAAAGAGACCCCTCTCAAGCTCAGTTTTATAATTTGACATTGAGTTTATTCCGCGAGGCTAATTTGTGCAGACCCAATTATATTAACCTTAAAGGACACCGCTGAATTATACATATACATCGACAGCCTTGCCAACATTCATTATCATGATTTCATTATTCCGAATAGACAAGTGAAGCTATGACTCTGGCTGAGAAACACCTTTTGAATGCTTAATGTTGAAAATCACTACTTCATTTGATCGGCTAGTATCAGGGAAAGTTCCCACTGATATCAAACTGTTAACAAAGTTACACATTGGGCTCATCAAACACCGCCGGGCTCATTTCTGTCTTGTGTGACAGAGAGGTGGGAGTGTTAATTGCCAGTGGTCTCACATTAATGAGAAAATATTAAAATATGAGTTTTGAATGAATTGGTTTGCACACTCTATCTGACCCCTAAACTGAAAACATGTAAAAATAAAAATAAAAAACCAACTAGTCAAGATCCGTGTCTGTCTAGACTCATATAATACATTTAATAAAGACTTTGAAGCAATTCAATAAAAAGATATTAGGTATCTTGTTTGATGAATTGCGGATGCTTCCTACACATCTTCACCCGGCAGCACAGATCATCTAAACAATCACCAGTTTCAAGGTGGGCACCCAAGATTACAGGGCCGGCCCAAGACTTTTGGGGGCCCTAAGCAGGATTTGGTTTGGGGACTCTCCACATTGTAACGTTTTGCCACTGCACTTGGCACAAAACCAACTTGTGTATTGTGAATATTAGTTTAAGCACTCATAATGTGCAAATAAGCATTTAAAGACTAATGTGGGACCAATTATCAGCAACACTTTATCTTTAAATAGACCGGCTCTGTTATAAGCTCAATTATGAGACATTTCAAGCGCTCTTGGGGGCCCTCTGGTAGCCACGGGGCCCTAAGCAGCCGCTTAGTTCGCTTAGTGTTACCAATTCAGTATCTGACCAAATGTCTTCACTTTTAGTTCTGAGTTATGGCGTTGAACAATGGCAAGAGAAAAGTTGTTTTTTTTCAGGAACATTATGATGTCACAGTGAAGTTGACCTTTAGGGTATAAAATGTCATCACTTCATCACTTTATCCTATCAGACATTGAGTTTAAAATGGATAGGAATATGGGAATTCTTGAGTTATGGCCAAAACTTATTTTGTGAGGTCACAGTGACCTTAATAATAAATAATAATAATACATTTAATTTATGGGCGCTTTTCTTGACATTCAAGGACACCCAACATGCACAAATAATAAAAGATCAAAACAGATGCACAACAAAGACAACGCAGATATACAAAGCAATAAAAAAACAACAAACAAATACTATAAAAATTACAATGAGTATGCCAGTTTGACTATGGTAGGGTTTTAGAAGGGATTTGAATGTGGGGAGAAAGTCAGTGTCATGATGGCTTGTTGGAGTGAGTTAACCTTTGACCACCAAAAATCGAATGAGTTCATCCTTGAGTCCAAGTGGACGTTGAAAGAAATTCCCTCCAGGCGTTCCTGACACATCGCCTTCACCAGAATGGGACGGACATGAGGTCACAGTGGCCAACAACAGTCAGAGCCGCTAGCATGGCTAAAATGCTACAACAGAAATGTGATCATTGTATTTTACAGTACTCACAGGGCTGCATTTTTACCTAATGAGATAACTTACTGTAACTTGGGAGAATGAAGTTTCCGTGGCTCACGTCTCATAATTGATTTTGCTAAAGAGATCCGTGCAGTCACTGTTGTTCCCCTTGAATGGATGGAAAACAGATTGGCAACAAGTGAGATCACTGAGTGATGATAAAAGCCTCAGCTGAGCCAACTGTGAGAGATTTGAGATGGCACTGACTGCAGCGGCTCTTCTCATCTGCTCCATTTTTGGAGGCCCTGCTGGTCACAGTGAATCCTCTGAGGAAAGCGCACTCATGTTCAAACAGTCACCACTGAAAAATCTAAATCTTCCAACTGCTCTCCAGCCAGGACTCTCCACGGCTTTATTCAAATGTAGCTTTATGAATATTAATCCAGCCATGTGAACCAAAATCTTTAGTCACAAAGATGAAGGCAGACATTGAAATATGATGAGAACCTGAACTTTCTGCACAGTTTATTTGTAATGGAGCTAACGACTTCAAAGAGAGGAGTAAAGGTAAATCGATGAAGAGGGAGTGTCTGATACAGTAGGTGCCACCTTGTTAACACTGTTCCCAATTTAATCCACAGCAATGCAGCCCACAGTTTTTAGGGTGACTATTGCTTTGGTAGAAAGTGTCAAAGGCAGATAACTAAACACCTGGACGAACACACAACCTAGACATGAAACCTAGACGTAAGCCAGAGGATAGTTTTTGCAATTTGAGTGAATCAACCCTTTACAATTGAGATCAGAGGATGAATATTGACAATTAAAGCCTTACAGACCCATTAGAGATTCTGCCTCTTCTCCAGAATTGGGCCGATTCTCGGCTTTTGATCATTTGTTATTATCATGAGAAAATAAGAAATACATCACCACCCCAACTGGATGAAAATTGTGAATTATAACACCAAAGAGAATAAAAAGGCAACATATTTGCGAAAAAAAGTACACAGAGCAATACTGTGGCACAAAAGACTGTGATTAGGCATCCGTGGTGTTTTTTGAAGCACATGATGCTAAATCCCTTCAGTGTCTAAAGTGATGATCAAAGCCGTGTTCATAGCTGCAGAGCTGATGTTCTGAGCAGGGTTAGACTGCGGTGCTCTTACTACTGAGGACTCTCAAGTCATGTCTTTCTTTTCTGTGAACGTTGGATTTTCTCTGCGTTCAAAGTTGCACATGGTGCTTCTTTTGAGCAGGATTTCTTCAGGCCCAAAAAATGTCATATAAATTAAGAATTTAGTATTTCCCCTTCAGAGTGTTATACCTGGCAGTGTGGAGATGCTTTGAAACATTTAGACCTTTATGTAAGGCAATACAATCTACAAAGAATATGATCCAACAGTTCAAAATTCCAAAAACATTTTTCTTTTAACGTCCGTTCAATTTTCTTCTGAGGGGGTGGAGTGCATAACCTCAGTGTCTTCAAAGAACAGGGAATAGAGAATGTCTTTCGGATTAAATGCAGCGCTTGACAAAGTTTTCTGTTTTGGACAAGGATTAAAGCATAAAATTCAACCGCAGACAAAGTCGAACCCTAACGGGATGTTGTTGCTGACACGCTAGAAATATTGGCGGAGCAAGCATGTTGTGAGGACCTACTTAGAATTATGAAGAGGATCTCCCTCAGTGCAAAGTACAGTCTTAGCACCACTCATTACTTTATGTGTGGGTGAGTCCCACAAGGAATTTAACTTGTTTCCTGCAAATAGGTTACAATTCATAGGTGTGTGAGATGTCGGCTTGACTTACTGCACTGCTTCAAAAGCCTGAGGCTAATAGGCTTTTCATGAACTCGAGCCGGCCTACTGTGCTATTAGGACAGTGTAAATTTAGCACCACGATACTGACAGAGACTATGAGCAGAGGAACATCTTCTGTATTACAGTGCGTCTTCCACAGACCGACAGTAATGACTTTTCCCATATTAACGTTTCAAATTTTCATCAGTCCAGTGTAATTAATAGAGCCTTTCCTAATCCTCAGGTTTTCTTTTGCGACTGTGAGGCAGCAGCTATTTCCAGTTTTTTTTTGTTTTTTTTTACTCAGAATGAAGCATTACAGCCGCAAATTAATTTTTTATTTTGGCAAACAGCCAGGAGAAAGGTTTAATCCTTCAACAGAGACTCAAGGTCTTTGAAAGACCTTTAATAATGGTCAGCAAATCACTGGGCACGCCAATGAATTATCGGAGACCGTTCATTTCGTGAGAAAAAAAAATGTAAATGAAAAATGGGTAATGATGTTGATAAAACGCATTTCTACCTCATACCTCAGTGTATCGGCTAATTATGCTCCTCTTTTTTTTTTTTTTTTCCTGTGACTGAGGTCAAAGAGAGCATTGAGAAACAGATGGTCTTAGTGTAATGAGGTTGTTTAGGTGAGTCAAAAGTAAAGGTAAGACGTTGATCTGCCTGAGAAGCAGTTATGGTCTCCATGTTGGGTATGTTTCGGAAGTAATTACAAACTTTCAGCATACTTTAGAGATCTTTAATACCATTTAGCTGCACCACACAGTCTCTTTTTCACCATCTTAGTCTTAGCCTCAATTAACCTTTAACAACTTCATCATTTATACATTACTGGTTAATACTAAATCCTATAATTAGGCCTCCAAAGAAATAGAAAAGCAAATCTCAAATATTTATACTTTTATGTCAAAATAGAGCACATTGTACAGCATTACTGATACTTTTTGAAAGATACAATATCTCCTAGAGAAGATCTTCCTCTGTAAGGTTCAGATTTTTCACATGATATAAATATACACATATTATATCCATATTTCCAAAATAACAGTAACCTCAACATGCAACTCAGCCATGAAGTCTCAAACACACACACACACACACACACACACACACACACACAACAACACACACACACACACACACACACACACACACACACACACACACACACACACACACACACACTAGTTGTGTGCTTAAAATGATTATAGCTCTGTCTTAGCGCTCTTATTAAGTCCATCTGAAGCTTCTGCCCTCAGGTCATTCTTAAGCCATTGGTTGAAAACAGCGATGGGGTCGATGTTCCAGTGTTTATGGAAAGAGATGGGCACCTGGTGAGCTAAGAAGTCTCTGGCATAGTCCTCTGGGCGCGCCTGAAAGGTAAGATTAAGTACAGTAATTTATATTTGGAAGCGGCCACAACAGACTGCGTGCAAGTGCTGCACACAGAGCAAGAGTGAAGGCATGAAAGTGTACGTTTATGTTGAAACAGATGCAGCATACTGAACACTGAGCAATGGAAACTATTGTGTTTTTAGAAATGATTTTTCCACCGCACAAAACACCACTAACTGAATTATTGAGTTGTTGATTTTATTCAAATTGATTCTCTGACAGATGGAGCTATAATTTGGGTTAAATCAATGTATTGGTTTGTCAACTTCTTCAAAATCGGTATCTTATTAAGGATCCTACACACTCATGGTGCACTCACACAGCTGATTTCACTCATTAACAGATTTAACAGAACAGAGTCATTGATAATGTTATCAGCAACACCTGTGCTTTTCCTACTATGACAAGCCTATATGTGTGCTGTTATTAGTCTGTAAGCTCATATACTGTACATCCGAATCAACAACACGGCCTGAAAAGGTCAACAGATATGGATGCCCATTCAGATCAATCATTCAGGGTGACTGAACTCCTATTTAATTGATATAGTACTATAATGGCATTGCACAATGTTCCTAACCTTCACAAAACCAATTCTGCAATCATCTTAAGTTGTCCAATGATGTCAACAGTAGCAAGTTATACCATACGACGTGAATGTGACATGATGCAGCAGTTACATCATGTCAGCAGAATGGGAAGAAAGGGAAACCTCACATAACTGCCAGTATTGCAGTCATTTTTCTTCTCTTTGCCAAATGGGTGATATCGCGGCTGTCAGGAATTCCTGATATCTCCGACTTAGAATTACAAGTGCAGAGATCTAAGATGACTTAAACTTAAGCGGAGGTGTAATCAGCCAGTTAAACTGAAAACACCCGTGAGGGTGTGCAGGGCCTCTGAATATCAGATATGGGCCGGGTGTGCTGTCGACTACCAATAAGATAGAGGTCTCTCTCAGCTCTGGGTGATGAGTCTGCAAAACCGGTGATGAAATTCAACTTTCTTTGCAGTTTATCGTTCAAAGGTGCCACGTATCTCACTGCAAAACCTCCCCTTTGACTTAACAGTGTTGAGGAGATCTAAAATGATTACTTTCCCCCAAGCCATAAAATAATTAAATTATAAATGAAATTATTTCCAGTATATTTTGGCAAGAAAATACATGGATGGTATTTTATTCCAAAATGGGTAACCACTTCAGTCTCACCACCATACAGTAGGAACACACACACACACACACACACACACACACACACACACACACACACACACACACACACACACACACACACACACACACACACACACACACACACACACACACACACAGCACGATATCAGGAAAATATGCGATACGTGATAACGTTGTTGAATATCGCGATAACAATATTAACAGGTATTAGAGTGTACTCAGTTCTGCCTTTCTGTTGCTTTCAGTATTCTTTTAAAATAAAACAAATTGCTTGTTGAATTTAAAACAAACAATCATTTCTAACATTCTTTTATTGAACAAGTTGAACATTGAAGTGACAATGACAGGCACCACTAAAAAAGAACGACATACACTTTAAAGTGCAGTTTTCTACTGATATTTTCTTTCCAGTAATGGAGTGTCCATCACAATATGTTGCATCTTTTCTGGTGCTGCCGCGATTAGTCGACTTAGTCAACGTAATCGACCATTAAAATAAATCGACAGCAATTTTTTTAGTCGACGTCGTCGTTTTACTATCGAACGCCTATTTATGTTTGGTCTCCTGTCTCAAACGGCTCTCTGTAATTCAGCTCCACACCAGTCGGTGCGCTGTGCGCGCCCTGCTGGTTAATCTGCTCTCCTCTTACTTCCCCCTCCACTCCGCCTTCACTGCTTTGATTTGAAAAATGGCGGAGGCTGGTAAAAGAGTGGTCTGTAACTTCGCCGTACAAGTTGAGCAGAGGCTGCACAGTTTGACCAGCAGGCAGTGGCGTGGCCGCGGTACACCAGGCCGCCGGATGGTGTTGCTAAGAACTTGCGATGTATAACTATTATAAGACCGGCCCTTGCGGTCTCAAAACACTACCGGCCCACCGGGAAAAGTCCAGACGCCGCCTCTGAACGTAAGTAAATGATTATTAATGAAACGGCGAGCAAGTCTGTACTGTTTATTAACTCTTGACAAGTACAATGACTGTCTTTGGATGTTAAACAGGCTACTTAGACTTTGGCAGTAATGTTTTAAACCCCGCCATGCACATGCAAGTGTAAACGCGAGCAGCTACACACTGGCTGCGTGGCGTGAGCGTGGCGTTTCTGTTTCGTGTCAGTTGCGTGGCGGCTGAGTGGCATTTTCTATGTCTTTACACACCAGAAACGTTTTCTGACGCGGCACTGGTGCTGCTGCTGCTAGCCTTGTCTGGACACATGGAGGTTTCCCATTGATTACTGAACTCAAGCAGTAGTATATACTTCATGTTAAACATAAATATATACTGATCTGATTACAGCAAAGACAACGTCGGCAGTATTAACGGCAAAATAGGCTCCAGAATATTTCGTTGTGTATTGACAGGTGCAATATTTGAAAATCGATTACATAATAAAAAAATAAACACTTTTTTTTAGTCAACTAATCGAAAAATTTGTCGAAAGATTAATCGTTAGAAAATTAGTTTCCTAGTCCTTTCGCGATATGTATATTGTGCCAGTTGATATTGCGATGACGATAAAAAAAACTATATATTGTGCAGCCCTAACACACACACACACACACACACACACACACACACACACACACACACACACACACACACACACACACACACACACACACACACACACACACACACACACACACACACAGGATGTATTGTAAGAGTGTTAATACAACCTGATGGAAGAGTGGACTGTGTGTGACAGGAAGTCCGAGGGCGTTGAAGCACATTCCCAGCACCATGTCATCCGGCGCGTCATTGCTGTAGCACTTGCAGCCGCTGTTAAGAAGTCGGACCACAGCCTCCCTGCTGAACACCATACTGCAGCATCACAGACACAGAAATGTTCAAATGGATACATAACACAGCCGATTTAGCTGCACTGTAAATGATCAGTTTAGAAGCAAATGTTAAAAAACGACCAGACAATAATAAGCGTGTCTTTCAGCTGTCATCTTAGCTTATTTCATTCAGTCGGTGAGAGGGCGAAAGAGTCGTGAGTGAAACTGAAAATCAAGCTGAGAGGGAGATGTGGTTTTCTGTGAATCAGCTCTGCACAACAGTGATGTGACATCTCTTTGAAAAGCGACGCAATTACACATAAAAAAACAAATCTTGGGTTGCCACTCAAAACAGTTATTAGAAGATATCACTTTGAGAAAACTGGCAGTTGCAGTGCTGTAAAGTGTCACAGCAAGTGACGTGTCCCTAAATAGAGTTTCTCACACAGCTCAAGATTCATCTATTGTACAGCCTTCCTCCAGCACTGACAGCTGACAGCACGTTTGCTTATTGCCTACTTTTTCTTGCATGTAATAAGAAATTATGGATCTTATGGAGTTGTCTTTTTTTTGTGCTATAGGTTTTCTTGCAGTAACCAACAGTTTGCATGACGTAGTGTAGTATTAAGAGTATTAAGCACTGACTCCCTGTCCTAACTTATCAAGTGATGACTATCTGTTTATTGTATTATGCGGTTATTCCATATTTTCATTAAGTATCTTTAATATTACAGTATGCAGCCTGCAAACCGCAATGTCCCTCAAGGGAGCAACGTCATTTTAAACTGAATTGAAATGGTTTATCTGTAAATTACAGATTACAGGTTTTCCATTACATACGTTATAGTCCCTGTGCTTGCGTATATCTTTCATCATTATTCCCCGGGCATCCGAGCTGCAAAACTCACCCTCCACCCCCCGTGATGTAGCTGTAGCCGCCTTGGCTCAGGCCGTAGCCGTACCTCTCCCCGAGACACACTGGTTCTGAGGGGTTGTAACAGCTCAGCAAGACCTGCAGTCTGGAGAGGCTACAGGAAGCACAGATCAAACTCATCATCATTATACACACATCCCTTTGGGTACACACATATGAAACTGTCCATTTAGAAGCTGTGATATTTTTTAATTTTATTGATTTGATAGGGACCATGCATATTTATGAACATTGTTCACAACATTGTCAAAAACACCATGTAAATATGTCAGAATTAGTAAAAAATAACTACTTTTCATCTGCAGTCCCTATATATATATATATATATATATATATATATATATATATATATATATGTATCTCTGCTCTCCCTCAGGCACTATTACACAGCCAGAGGCTTCCATATGGAGGGGCAACCTGATGGATATAAAGTGAAGCCAGCTGGACTTGAATTATGTACTGAGCTTTTTAGATGTTCAGCAGGATGGTTTTATCTCTGGAACTAATTTCCACAAAATGACTTAATTCCAAGCCTCTCTCTCTTTCACTGTGCAAACCTTTTCATGGCTGAGACTGACTGTTACAAAATGCATGAATAAATGTCACTCTTTGAGAGAAATGAAAGCATGGCATTTAAAGAATAAGACACTGTGAAACACTATGTTGAAAAACCCATTTCTAGATCATGAAAATATACCTGATGAGTGTGTCATCGTCCACAACGAGGAGCCACTTGGTGTTTGGGACAGAGCTGCTTAGAAATCTTTGAAGGATTGCAAACGTCTTCCCGCAGTGGCCTGCAAACAGAGACGTGATATCAATGCACTGGCCTGTACCACTTAATCACATATTGACCATGTGCTGTATTCTGCTTTACAAAGATAAATGACCTTGTAAGAAAAATGCACTTAATCAGGCATTTACATGCACACACACGCCTGCATACACGCAAACACACACAGGACAACAGCTCTGCCACAAAAAGGAAAAAGTGTAGTCATAAATTATGCTAAAGGAGTCGAAAAGGTGTCTGCAACATTTTACTTTGGATAAGACATTACTGTAACTGGGGTTCGATTAGATAAGGTTAATTTACACAATATCAAAAAAACAATTGCATCAAACACTTTGTTAATTAGACTTTCCTTCTCTTGATAGTAGCCTTTGAGGAGGCAATACAGATGAGTAGGACTACTGTGCTCTAACCTAGTCTGCATCACCGGAAGTACATTTCCATGATAAAGCCTAATATCCACACGCCAAATGTCAGGCTTTGCTTGATGTGTTGCCATTTTTTTTTTTAGATCAATTTTTTATTATTTTTTAGCACCATCCAGACATACACAACAAATTCCACAATATGTGCCAGGTAATGTCAAGTGGTGTATAGAACAGATGAACACAAATTGAACAAGAACAAAAACCCTCTCCCACCCCCCCACCCTCTGCGGTCTCGAGGAAAACAAAAGAAACAAATAAACAGAAACCACACCTTGCCTAGTCCTCTAGTTCTTGTGGCGCTGAAGTCATTAGGTCTGATATTTGTGCTTCTGTGCTTTTCCATAGGCTGCTCAAGCATAACTATGTCTAGAAAATACGCCAACCACTGTTTTATACAAAGCGAGTGGGTGAAGGGGTGGGGGGGCAGCGCTGAGCTATCATTTTCTTGGTTGCAGTTGAGCCGGCTAGCCAAATCCTCCTCTGTCTCTCGAGCAGGAGTAATTTAGAGTCATCATTAAGTAACAAAACAATCGGGTCAGTAGGGATTAAATATCCTATCACATCAGATATTATTGATGTTGTTTTATTCCAGAACTCATGCACCTGTTCACACTCCCAGACCATGTGCAGGAAAGTTCCAGTTAATTCAGGTTGACAGAACGTACAATAGGGAGTGGGAATGGCTTTAGAGACGTATCTCTTGTGAGGAGTCCAATATGTCCTATGGCATATGTTGAAGTGGATCTGCTGGTGATTTGGGTTCTTGGAACAGTGGGAAATGTTGTCCCAAACTGTCTCCCAATTAATTACGTTCCCCTCAGGGCACAGCTCTCGTTCCCATATCTTTAGTATTGGGAGTTCTCCTATGGATATTTGCATCAGTTTAGCATAAATCTTGGACACTAATCCTCTCACAGGAAAATCAACAAACCATTTAATGACTGGATGCGTTGCCGTTTTAAAAATTTCTTCGCTACGGGAAACAACAACAACATCCGAGCTAGCAAGCTGCATGCTGAAAATTACAAATTACAAAGAGCAGCATTTACTCTATAACTGGGACGTTTTGGGACCAAGTTCCTTCCTGAGACTATTTTGCAGAGCGTCCAGAGCTAAGCGCTGCCCGAGAAGACTGATTGGTTTAAAGAGTGTTTTTTCCTCCTATGCTGGAATGGATCTGTGGTGTAGTCAGACCTTACTCCACAGCACTGTGAAGATAGATCTGGCAATGTGAGACTAGCCCTAACCTTACAAGGGTGCAGAACATTTGCAACTTATATTTCAGCATTAAACTGACAATTGGGTGAACAAGTAGCGGTTCTGTATTGAGCTCAAGGACACCTCAAAGGCAGATGTGACTGTAGGCGGACATATCAGCCTCTGCAGTGATACAACAAGTGTCAAAAATTCAAGGGGCAAAATGACTCCCCCAGCTTTTTAAGACTCCTATTGTACAACATAAAGGAAATCTTTCCAATGTGAGGATGCGTCCTCTCCAAAGCTTTGTGAGCAGAGAAAGCTGTTGTCTTTATTCTGGCATCTCAAAGAAATAATAAGGTATGTCTGGCATGATGGGCCAGGAAGATCAAACTTTTCCTACTCTGGCATGTTTGACATAACTCTCAGATGGAACAAAATATTCTGCCAACTCCTGAAAACAAAAACAGTGATGTGGTAGTACACAAGTGATACGAGGAACCCGAAGAAATATACTCATCAGAATCCAAATATATGCACACCATCAGAGAGCTGAGACATGGAAATCCCTGGTGGCAAGCATCGCAAAGAATACTGAGGCCCTACTGTTTTATTTATAAAAGGCACCCAAGGTGTTTTTCCCCTAGTATCTGAATATAATAGAAGAAAGGACACCTTGAACTGCTGACAGGAATAAAATCCAAAAACACACTTTTAGAGGCAGATCTCCAGACAAGCCAATCTTATTTCTGGTTTGCGGAGGTTATTGAGGGATGTTCAGGGGCATGGGAAGATGCAGTAGGTTCCATGGTTATGTCTCACGCAGCATCTATCTGTATTAAAATATCAGCACAAAAATGAGACCCATCACCACTACACCTGAGCATAATACTACACAAAGTTCCTCAGCGAGTGTCTATCAGCGAGTGTTTTTCTGTTTATACAAAAATTAATTTTTCTTTGTGACTACAGATGGCAGCATAATTACCCAGACAGTTTTAAATGGAGTCAAAGCTTGATTCTACAGGCAACCAAGTGAATGTATTTCATGGTTATAGTCTATAATTATCTATCTATCTATCTATCTATCTATCTATCTATCTATCTATCTATCTATCTATCTATCTATCTATCTATCTATCTATCCAACTATCTATGATCCATGGCTGCTTTATTAGTCATGATTTTTCCCCAAATCTTGTAGCAAAATATATTGTTCTGCTTTTTACAGAAAAAATACATTGCTTGGAATTGATTATAACTTACTTGAAATTCTGAACATTCTCCCAAAATATACAAAAATACTGTATTTTACACACACACACATACATTAGTGATAATAGTTTTATGACTTGGCTTTCAAAGCACAGGCAAGTCAATGGAATCAATGAAGTCAGTGGAAGGTGAAAAATAATAAATATTAATGGTGGTGGCTGCAGATTCCTCACATATTGATGACTGTTGACGAAGTCCAAGACAGCTCTCAGCAAGCATTAGCATAAAGCTTGAGGTCTTAGAAATGAAACAGAAACAGGTCAACAAAAAGAAAGAAATGATGTCCTGACTTTGACAGTTATCGGATCTGAATTTTAGTCCGATAACTGATTCAGTACCATTTGGGTATTTGGCACTGAGAGATAGATTAACTGACTTTTCATTTGACCTCAGTCATATATCATTTCAGTGCATACTTATCTGATTAATGCAGTGGCTAGTGGCTTTACTGTATCCCTTTGTGACTGACTCCATTGCATATTTGTTTTTAAAGATACAGTACAATGCGCATTTTATTTTCTGTTGTCATGGTGTTTAATCAAGGGCCAATCAACTTTAAAATCAAAATTTTTCTAGACATCAGAAGCAAACCACTGGTAAAAAAAAATCCAATCTACTGCTCTGTTTGATTGGCAGTATGCATAGTTACTAAACTGACAGTGGCTTCAGTATCTGGCAGCTTACCAAAGTAGAGAAAATCCCACTGCCTTGATGATGGACTGTGGATTGCTGCCAAAATTCCAACACTTGAGTGTTGTCTCCCGAAAGTAGAAAATATGGCATGCAGTGGAAGACAAAATTAAAGGAAAAGAGACACTTTCCCCAATATGATCTATGATAAAGACTCATCCAATGCTGGCTTCCGAAAATACAAACAGAATTTATCGGTTGAGAGGAGCAGAGCCAGGGCCTTTTCTGGAGTAAGACATCAAACTCACACAAACTTCACACCAGCAGCACCCTGGGTTAGCTAATATGCCGAGGTATGCAAATGAGCAGGTTTGAGAAGCCAGACAACATCCACTCTGGTTTTTTTCCTCTCATGGCCTAACCAGCTGCCAGCCTGCCAGCTTCGCAGTATGCAAACTGTGAAAAAGAGCACAGAGCATCTTTGCCCTGACCCCAGTATTTGTCGTATGGAGGGACAACATCATGACAGACCTCACTTAAAAACATTGAATATTAATATTGCTCTGCTCAGTGGAAATGAACGGACGACCATTTAACACATCTTTAGATTAGAATAGGTTACCAGTTTATTTACCTAAAACTGCATCAATTACTTAAAAAATCAATAGATATTTCAAGAAAAAAATGGTAAACACTCGCTAGATCCACCCTGTCAAGCTAGCTAAATATCATATAGTAAACTTCTTATCTTTTTGGGACTTTTTGGGGGTTTTGTACTGATGGTTGAGTAAAACAAGCTATTTGAATAGATCTCCTTGGGCGGTGAGACCATTACAACAGACATTTGTTTTAAATTATTTTATGACATCTTTGACACCATATGATTAATTAATTAGACACCTTGTGGAGGCGTCAATGTGTTTTCTTTCTCTGTCACAGGTGCATGTATGAGTTGCATTTTTTTGTTTTTAGATACTGATCTTATACTGGACTCACTTCATCACTTCAGTGGTTTATTTCTCATATGGACAGGACGTCAGAAACACAATTCGGTATAATGTAATCTAGTACGTCACCACCAATGGGATGGAAACCATGCAATCGTTGATATAATACACAGCAATCAGTGCGAGAACTAGAGAATAGGTAAACAAAAAAGCTGCCAGATTGTATTTGTATCTATTTAAACCATTAACTCTATTAGGTGTAAATTCAACAAGTCATAAAACTATTGCTGCACAGTACATGAACATTAAAAGGTGCTGTAGGTAGGATTGCGAAGATCCAGGACTTAGCCAAAAAATTTGAACATCGACAACTTCTCAGTCCCTCCCCCCTTTCTGCTAAAGCCCAAACAGTCTCCTAAGCCCCAACCCCCACAAGGGAGAATCAATGTGTGTTCATGAGCAGTGATTCACACGCAGTTAGACACCCGACCCCTGATTGGTGCATCTGGCCGCTGTTGCTATGATACCGGCGGGATAAATGAGTCTTGCGCCCGACGCAAATCTAAAATGGGTTGGTCTGATGTAGCTAGGTGTGGTTTGGGCGTAACATGAAAATAACCAATCAGAGCGTCATCTCACATTCCCTTTAAGAGCAGGCGTGCTTGTTCCATGGCGTATTGCTATTATGACGGCGGATTTGCCTGGTGCACGCCAGAGGGAGCTGTCCGGGATGCGACAAAGTAATAAATGCCCGTCTTGGCTGGGTGGCAATGTTGCTGCGGCCTCTCGGGCGCATCTCCTCAAGTCTGGAGAGGATTGCTGCAGCCATGGAGCGTGGGCCTCCAAACGCACCACCTGCTCCGGTTGTGCCCCTTCCTCCTCCCCCAACTCCATCTATGTCCACCCGCTCCATCAGGAGCACATCATGCATTGCCAATCCCGGACCAGATCCCGCCGGAGTGTCCAATATAGTAGTAGTTCTCCTTAAGTCCTCTAATATTTCCTCATTTATGTCATCAACACATCCATGATTCATGGAAATGTTGTGTAAAACACAACAAGCCACAAATAATGCTGCGACTTTTTGAGGACTGTACTGTAAATGCCTCCTGAT
Organism: Perca fluviatilis; assembly: GCF_010015445.1. Classification (NCBI taxonomy): domain Eukaryota; kingdom Metazoa; phylum Chordata; class Actinopteri; order Perciformes; family Percidae; genus Perca; species Perca fluviatilis. The sequence continues at coordinate 39,122,314 of NC_053113.1, read as the reverse complement.
CTATCCAAACACCTGAAGCGCATTTTCAGTAATATTTTTCCTTGTAATTATGTATGGTTTACAAAAATGGGAACTGCTGCGTCTGTGTAGATGCAAAAGCGTATGCGCGTTGTGCGCACGCTACATTATGGCCAAGCATGCGCCCCTAACATAGCATCTGAATAATGCGCTACTTACTTTAGACTAGCGCCACTGACTTTAGACCAGGTTTTTCCTGGTCTGTGGCGGAATTGTTTTCTGAAACCGCAAAATAGCACCAGGGAATGTTTGCGCCTGAACACGCCTCCTCTTTTCGCTGAACCACCCCCGTGCGGTTTTAGATTTACCGACATGCGTCTGTGGAGGTAAAAGTCCACTGTGCGTCGGGTGCAAAATAGGAATGATACATGTCTCGGTGTACAAAGTCAATTGCGTGCAAGACAGGGCCCAGAGTTTTTTTTAAATAACCTGCTTCATGTAGTTCTACTGGAACATAGGGTCAATTTCAGCAAATATGACAGAAAGTTAGTTTTATAAGGCTTACCTACTGCACCTTTAACCACCAACAGTTAATTCTGAGCAGTCATTCACTATATAATACAAACAGACATGTTTAACAATTTCTCAGAAATGTTATGTTTCTAAAATCAATGTGATTTTAGCTTTCTTTCTTTTCTTTCTTTTTTAAAGCAGGCTGGTTTCAGTCAAATGTGGCCTGATTCCAAACAATTGCACATTAGTGATGCATTATAAGCTGAAGAGGGATTGTACTGTCACCTTCCTTTTTACTTTTTACATATCAGACCTCCTACTTTACACTAGGTATGCCATCTCAAGATGTTCTGCAGTTATGACTCTACTTTTACGAGATGTATCAGTGACGTCAGGGTATACTACACACACATTTGCATTTACTGGTGGCATTATACCGATATGGAGGGAAAGTAACAATCAGCAGGCTGGACGAAAGACATTGTCCTGCTCTTCACTAGACTCAATGTGAAACTCCTCCATCACTGCAGATTCTTCACCTTCACAAATCAGATTTAATGGTCTTAAATGAGATCAGCAAAACTTTGTTTCCTTGTGGATATTTCCCATGAACATTTGATTTAAAAAAAAATCATATGTGATGACCCCAGCGAGCATACAGCACACCTGAATCAGAGAGCACTGACAGTTGGTGCAAGATTTATCTGTAGCTGTGTCAGGAAGGCAAAGGAGCTGGTAGTGGATTTGTTAGAAAGCGAGAAGCCGCTGAGACCTGTCACTATCCACAACGAGGAGGTGGAGATGAGGCGGCCCTCAAGTACGGGGGATGCATATTAACAACAACCTGGACAGACAGCAGAGCAACTTTACAAGCGAAGGTTTGAGTTTCATTCTTGACGAGGCTCCGCTCTGTGACTGACTAGACTACATGTTCCAGCAAGTAGCCGGTGGCAGTTTGCATCCTTCACTGATTCAATGCAAAGAGATCCATGTTAAAGAGCTGAGCTGCCTGGAGACAGTCAGCGAAGAGAGGTTGCAGACTAAACCAGAATCTTTCAAACAACATCCCTCCCCTCTCATGCAGTGGACTGAAAGTTGCTGCAGCCGATGCATCATCCCATTAAGGTGCAACATGAGAGGTCTTAGGTGCCGTTTTCTGCCAACAGCCATCAGACTGGAACATATTTCTCGCCCAAATGGCCTCTGGCTCAGGCAATCAGGAGGGTGCAGAAGCAGAGAGCTACCGCTGTCTTTAAAAAAACTACCCTGGGTAGCTTTGAGCAGTCCATGTACATGTTCTCCTACTTGTTTCTGATTATCTACATTATGCATTTCTAGCATCCAGCATATTTCTTAAAGATGTTGTTGGATTAAAGCTTCTCCTGAGGGATCACCAGGCTGTCAGACGAGCTGGGGAATTTGTTTTCCGTCCAGAGAAGCCTGGTGTGTTCCAGGCTCTCTCAGTCGGCCATACCTGGTGCACCCACAGTGGGAACCACCTTTGGTCTCTGTAACCAGGTGCAGCCTCTCAATGCAGAGGAACAGAGGAACAGTGGTCATTAACCTCGGACTTCTGATGAACTGATTTCAACTTACTTTTGAGCAAATGTAGGAATACTCTAATTGGCTTCTTGCAGAAAGTTAAATGAGAAGATAAATACCACTCTCATACATGTCCCTTGCCTGGCTCTGTCCAAAAGGTCACACAATTGGTCAGCCAGTACCTCTAAAGCTTACTAATTAACATGTTATATCTTGTTTGGTTGTTCTGTACAGAAACATGTCACAATGTTGTAGTTTAACATTGGGGTTATGTGCCAACCTTTTTGGTGTCACCGCTGGTTGCCTGGAAACAACATGGTGATGACCAGACTTCAGGAAGCCACTGCTCCTGGCCAAGACATGGTCTATCACATTACCCCCACATGAACCCAGGTCTAAGGCACTTTATTGCCTTTAGAAAGAGCCAGACCAGCTGTTTTATCCCCTTTTCAGTCATTACGCTAAGCTAAGCTAACCTGCTGCTTACTGTAGCTCCATATGTAATGTAAATAGAAGAGTGGTATCGATCTTCTCATTTAACTCTCGCCAAAAAAGCCTAGAGACGTTTCAAACACACATACTATCCTTGAAACAACACTTGGACCTGCTATAAGAGTTTATACAGATGGACCTGACAGTCCGTCTGGTTCAAAAGGTCAAAGTGTGCCAAGATTAAAAATAAACTACGAGTGATGAAATGAATTTATGAAGGTTATTACCAGCTCTTTAATAAAAAAATTCAACAATCATTGTTAAGCGGATTAATAGCATAAAGTATACATTTATTATTTCCTAACATGGATAATTTGTATATAGAAGTATGTTTAAATCAAAGCTCTTGCATGTAGTAAATGTGCAGTTTATAGCTCTCAGTCAGAGAGAAGCTCCACACATTGAAGAACAAACAGAAGGCACAGCCCCATCTGTATCTGACTGAAAGAGTTTAGCCTATAAAAAGGTGCACTTACCTCTTTCAGTATTTGGAACTCCTAAATCAATGGTTGGTATTGAAGGATCGGCGTGGTCACTGTAGTACTCTAAAGAGAAGGCATCCTTTTCCCAAGTCTTCTTTATCACAGGAACTGGAGCAAAGGGGAAACAAATCAATAGTGTTCACTAGGTTTCACAAAAAGCAGACCTCTGGTTCTGTGCAAAATAGACTTCCCTGAGAAAATGATTATTTCATTGCAATACATGGTTTCTCTCACGTTTCTGTCAGTTTTTGATAAAACATTCTATTAAAGAGGATTGAAGAGGTTTCTAAAAAAATAATTGAGCGAGAAAATACATTGAAAATAAAAAGAGGAAAAGAAGATAAAGTGTTATGCTTCTTTGATCCTCCCACCTTGCTGAATGTTCAAGATAGCTTGAAAATGAGCAGAAATATCATAGCTAGTATTATGTGAATGCCATAGATAAAGTTTGAAGTGTACAAACCTTTTGTCATTTGAGGAATTCCAGTTTGAATACATTTTAAAAGGTCCCATGGCATGAAAAATTCACTTTATGAGGTTTTTTAACATTAATATAAGTTTCCCCAGCCTGCCTATGGTCCCCCAGTGGCTAGAAATGGTGATAGGTGTAAACCGAGCCCTGGGTATCCTGCTCTGCCTTTGAGAAAATGAAAGCTCAGATGGGTTGATCTGGAATCTTCTCCTTATGAGGTCATAAGGAGCAAGGTTACCTCCCCTTTCTCTGCTTTGCCCGCCCAGAGAATTTGGCCAACCCATGAGAGAGAGACATCATGGCTTTCAAACGAGAAAAGTGGCAGTTGGTCAAGGCCACACCCCCACCATCCACCTTGCCACTCCCACTCTCCTCCTCAAAAGCTCAGATGGGTTGATCTGGAATCTTCTCCTTATGAGATCATAAGGAGCAAGGTTACCTCCCCTTTCTCTGCTTTGCCCGCCCATGATAAAGAGAGAGACATCAAGCAAAGCATGGCAGTTGATCAAGGCCACTATATATCTATATAAAAGAGACTTCTGATACAGTATTAGGGGACCACTAAGGTCGATATAAAAGAGACTTCTTATACAGTATTAGGGGACCACTAAGGTCTATATAAAAGAGACTTCAGATACAGTATTAGGGGACCACTAAGGTCTATATAAAAGAGACTTCAGATACAGCATTAGGGGACCACTAAGGTCTATATAAAAGAGACTTCAGATACAGTATTAGGGGACCACTAAGGTCTATATAAAAGAGACTTCAGATACAGTATTAGAGGACCACTAAGGTCTATATAAAAGAGACTTCAGATACAGTATTAGGGGACCACTAAGGTCTATATAAAAGAGACTTCAGATACAGTATTAGGGGACCACTAAGGCCTATATAAAAGAGACTTCAGATACAGTATTAGGCGACCACTAAGGTCTATATAAAAGAGACTTCAGATACAGTATTAGGGGACCACTAAGGTCTATATAAAAGAGACTTCAGATACAGTATTAGAGGACCACTAAGGTCTATATAAAAGAGACTTCAGATACAGTATTAGGGGACCACTAAGGTCTATATAAAAGCATCCAAAAGCAGCATGTCATAGGACCTTTAAAAACCTTGATACTTAAAAGGGAATTTCGGTATTTTTTAACCTTGACCATATTTTCCAATGTATTTGTGTCTGAGTGACTAATGGGAACAACAATTTTTGAAATTGGTCCAATATTAAGCGAGAGCCCTGCAGCCAGCAGCTGCGAACTGGGCTGAAATGTAATCCTGTGGGGCAGATACGCAGCGTCGATAGCTGTCCAGTAAAAGTGCTGCGTTTCCACTAACAGGCTCAGATTATTATTAATAAGTGTCTGACTACATTATGAGAAGACAGCAGTGTGGAATGCGAGCGAGAGAGCTGGAGTTCTGGGGAGTTTGTTGTTTTGGAGTACAGAAAGTGTAGCTTTGTATTATCTAAAAGATTTTAAATTATGCATTTCGGACTTGTGCCAACAGCACAGCTTTTGAGTCTGAAGTTGAGGCTAGCTGTGCTAGCATACAGCTACAAATGCATCCTAACATTGGTCAATGGCAAAAAACAAGCACTTTTAGTGAACATATAGGTGGTCGCTGTTGTCCATAGGATTATATTGCAGCCCAGTTTGCAGCTGCTGGCTGCGGGTCTCACTCAATACTGGACCATCACAAACCTTATACATACATGACATATTGATTTCAGCAGTTCTTTGTTCTGCTGTGTTTTTATGTTTTCCTGTAGATTTGATTGGGATCCGACTGATGAGATCTGGAAGTTTTTTGGTGAGTTTTGTGGTTGTCAAAGCGAGAGTATACGCAGGCTGAGAAGGACAGAATACCCAGAAATCTGCAGCAGCATCAGCAGCTCAAGGCTGTGTTCAACTCGCATAAATCAACAAAAGTGAAGCAGAGCGACATATATAACACTGACTGAATGAACTAAAAAACAAAATGTTGAATTGGCTGGCTTCTGAAGGCTCTAAGAAACTGACAACTGAGCTGATGAAGAACAGAAAGTACAATGCACTATTCAGCTTTTATACACAACACATATGTGTTGTATGCTATTTACTGTTTTGTTTTATTTAATTTTAGAATATAATCTGTCCCATGAAGCAAATCAATTTCTGTCTTTTGTTTTGGTTTCCTTCTTTATTGTTTTGTGAATATATGGAAAAGTGTGTTATGTGTGGCCGGGTTAGCTCAGTTGGTGGAGCGGGCGCGCATATGTAGAGGTTTATCCCTCGACCCAGAAGGTCCAGGGATCGAGTCCTATCTGTGACGATTTCCTGCATGTCCTCCCCCCTCTCTCTCCCCTTTTCATATCTCAGCTGTCCTATCCATTAAAGGCGGAAATGCCCCAAAAAATAATAATCTTAAAAACAAAAAGGAATTTTTTTTTTTGGTGTTTCAAATCTACACACAGCCACACATAACATGGAGACCTGGATTTCCTATTTCTTTTTGATGAAAGTTCAAGGTAGTTTTACAGCAGTATGAAAGTATCAAAAGATCCAACTTAGTAATGAAGGTTGAATCTTTCATACTGTACCGGTAAAAGAACTACTTTGAGCTACAATTTTCCAATGATTTTAATAGAAGATAAAAGATTATCCACCCAGTTTTATACTCCAATTTCTAAATAGATGACTGCGCATTTTCATGTCCATATAATTGTTTTTGTACTGTATATAATCACTACGGATAAAGATGATAAAAAGCCTTCACACTTAGTGACACTGTAATTAAATACAAGGCTCTTTCATGTCTATTGCTTATTGATCTAAGCTAACCTTTGATATATAAATCAAAACTACATTTCCCACTTGTCTACATTTAAAACTGATAATGGCAGCTTGCCAGAGAGAAATAGTAATTAAGGTAATTAGTGCAATCACTCTTGAGCGACACTCTTTGAATGTAGTGTACAATTTGTCTGATCCCTTTGAAATAAATCTGCAATCTGATCTTCTGACTGAACCCGCAACATTTCTATCAGGTTAAAAGAGAAGCAGATTTACTGTGGATAGCTTGATGTCAGGCAGAGCTTGCAGATAAATGGCTTACCATCAGTAAGTGATTGGGATTGTCATTGTCATTTAAAGCACCAAGGGGGGTACGCAATTAGATATTTTTCTTAGCCTCAATGCTATCAAATCCTTTCAGACATAACGGTGAAATAATTTAGTGAAAGATTTTATTATAATAATGATGGAAAGCTCTTACACAGTAACACATGTCAAAGGTACAACAAATCCATTTAACAGGATAAAAGCATGTGCCACTTAAAGGGAAGTTGTGCATCTCTGGCAAATTCTGTAAGAGCGTCAGTGTCACTTACCTCTTTCACTGTGAAACTTCCTACACGTTTTCACAGCTACAAATATATCTTCTTTATTCACAGGCTCCCCCTTTGATGAAAATAGGAGACATGAATAAAAAACAATGCTCACATGAACATACCACATTCATCACATATGATAGAGACATGATCTGTTTTATATGCAACCAAATGGTTGAAATTGAGTTTACATTAAGAGTCTAAGTGGTCTGTTGGAGTTGTTATCTTCAAAGTGAATTAATTAGATATTTCTGTAAATGGTCTGAGGTCATTTGGCCCTCTGATTGTCTTTGGCTCTCCCTGTGAAACTAAAGACATACCGCAGCTGATAACACTGCCGCATATGTAAAAGAAAAGTATGCTTGCAAAATGTAAAAGCGTTGGATATAATAGAAAAGCAACAAGTGAGACTGGGAATTAAATGAGAGAGTATAAAATAGAAAATGAAACTTCTCCGTGTGGATCTCGGAACGCTTTGTTACCACACATGCAGTCCCAAATGAAAGAGGCTGGATTGTGGTTTTTTCACAAGCTCAAAACAGTCATACAGAAAGATTCACTAAATCAACAACAGACAGAATGCATTAAAAATCTACGATACATTAAAAATGTAATTGGCTGCTGCACAAACCACACACATTTGGAGACTGGATGAGATGTGCAGTAACAGGCTCTTGTGCCCTGATAAACCCCAAGGATCACATGGAAACCAAAAGCTGGGCCTTTTAACAATCATGTACAAACAAGGGGCTGCAGCTTGTGATTATTTTCATTATTTCATTTATTTACTGTCAGGAAACAATTGCTTACACTTACACATGCAGCAGTTACAGAGAAGCTTTTATTTTTATAATCCAATAATCACTCCCTTTTTAGTTCTGTTTTTCTCTACCAACTCCTGAGGGAAATATCTGGCTCTTTAGCTGCTAAACACTCCACTACAGTACGTTCACCAGCTAGTCGCTAACGTTGTCTTTGTGCTGTTTGGTGCTGAGCATATAGTGTGCAGTAGGTTTTTAGAGCTTTTAAGCTGCAAACAGCTGCCTGGTGGAGCTGAAAACGACACTACAGTGAGAGCAGTGAGAGGGAAGTTGAGGGTCGGGCGGATAAACAATGAGCTGGAACTCGCTGTAAAGCTCCGTAAAACTGAGGGGAGCTGTGGATTCATGTGATAACTTTCGGTAGATTTCATCACTACCAACGACCCACATTTCACATTTGAGAATCTGGATCCTACAAATGTTGATTGTACAGACCATCAGGCTGCAGACAGTTATCTACGGGAGTGTCAAACAGACAGGCAGCACCTCATCCAAATATTACCGGACTGAGCGTATAAGCACAGATGCTTTGTTGACCAAGGCTCAAAATACATCACATTATGGGCTTTACTGCTCAATTTCAGTTTCCTCATCAGACTTAATGGTCTCTTTTTTGTCAGTTTTTCTCATTTTATAAAATTTGAACAGGCCTTTGCCTCTGCATGCAGAGAGCAGCAACACCACAATAAGTTTATTGCCTAAAATAAAAAGGACATGCTTTGCTGCCGCGGCCACTTTATTGGTTGTCGTCATTCACCTCCTTGAATCTGCCTCTTGAGACTCTTGACTCTTTGTTGACACTGCAGCCAATTGCTGCTGTGGCCCCCACTTGGCAATTTGTCTTCCAAGTGTTTCAAACACTGGCCGATTACAATATGTCCCCTCTTGTTTTGTCTGAATGGAAACTTCTCCCTGAATACTTATTAAACCTGTGACCTTCATGTTTCTCCACTGGCTGCTCCAGTCTTTGCCCTGTTTCCTTGTCAAATAAATACAGTTTTATGAGGATAGCGATTTCCAGTGGGAGGTAAAAAACAACAAATCTGACAATTCAGACTGCCACAAACATGTATCAGCCTCTAGACCACATATGCACATGCAGTATGTGATTTGAATCACAAATTAAATCACTCAGATTGTATTTCTTTCTGTCACAAATAAGAGAAAAAAAAAAAAATCAGAATTGGGACACTTTCTGCTGCCAGTTCTGTCATCCTAAAGTCAACTCACCTCACCCACTTTTAACAAAGCCACAGTCACATCCGTGCACCCATCCGCACACCCATCTGCTTTTCCCCACATTATTGATTGTTTTAGGGTGCACGTGGGGTCAACAACTTGCCAGCTAAAGGATGGCTAACCCTTCCGATTGCCTCGCAAACCAAATGTTCTTTCAGCGTTGAGCTAGAGCAAACATAATACTAACAATATATCATGTGGCAAAGCATTTTTATAATTCTACACACCAACATGGTCAGAAAAATAATATACTGTAACAGTAAAATCTTTTTACAATAAACTCAAGTGCACCGGCAATCATGATTAAAGCTGACTGAAATGGTTCTTTCTACAGGACACTGAAAGTTGTGACCTGATTGACTTTGTGACCCACTAATGGTCTTTTCCCTCAGCCAAACCCACTCACAGGCTCCCACTCAGATACAACACAACGTCAAGTATGGCCTCAAGATAGTGCCAATTATTTCCTGCAAGATTATTCTACTGCAAGAAACTGTCTGCCTCCTAGACATTGGTCCTGTGCACATACAAAAAAAATTGTTATATTTGCAGTATAATTTAGTTTATTTTATATAACCCAGTTTCCAACACTTGTACTACATATTTTTACTACAAATAAACAACACAGCCAGCTTATTCAGAAGCAACAACAACCCCTAAGACAATTCTGCTTTATTTGTAATTCATCACATAATGTGCGCTCATGAAAAAAATAATTCTGAGGAGCATGTGTGAAAGATTGATAACAAAAGAGGATAAAAAGGGAAAAAGGAGAATGAGAAATAGAGAACTGGTTAGTCACCAGCTGTGGACAACATGAATTTGCATATGAATTTCAATTCCCTTGGTCCAGATATGATGAAAGGAGAAATCTAACAGACGAAGATTAGCCAAAAATATACAAATCAATATCGGAGATGGATAAACTGGGAACACATTTAGATGAATATCAAAAATAAGTAAAAAATAAAGACTCCAGGTAATGATGTGACGGCTCCTAGGCCTCAAGACCTATTAATTCCCTGGTTGCTGGGATCTAGGGATTGGCTAATAAGGACTGATGATTGACACCTGGAGGAAGTGATTGCTCACATGTCCAGAAATAGGAGTGCCTTCCTCTCTGCCTCCTCAAGATTGCTTGGATTGTTTGGATTTACTAATGCGTTCTAATATTGCTACACCTACACACATCACTACACACATTACTGATAAACTTACTTTAAACGTACGTTTACTTTTGTTTATTTAAATAAATGTGATTTTTATTATTTTTTTGAAGACGCAAAATGATGTTGCTTAGCAACATACAGTATGCGTATTTCTTTGCAGATGAGTAAATAAAATTTAGCAAGCAAAAAAATGACTCATTTCTTGTAATGCACATTGTTCTACTGAATGGTGTGTAAAGGCAAGAAGGTATATAACGTTCAAGGCCGTACTGCATCGTGAAATATTGGTGCCGCTTGGATGCGGCCGTGGGCACGAAGGCCGACACACAAGTAACGTACATCACCACAGAGCTGCCAACGTCTCACAGAGAAGCACCCTCCGTTTCATGTCGTTTCATTTATTTCCCTTTACCATTTCCTGGGAATTGAGGACAATCCAATCGATGTGCACACAGAGCAGATACTCACACACGAAGGAGGATCAGTGCTCAGAGTGGTGGCACAGTGGTGGGTCTGAGGAGAGTCCTGCGGCTCCGTGCACAGCTCAGGAACAGCAGTAAGATGTGGACCGTTCCCATTGTCCCAGATATACAAGGCTACCTGGAATCCCAATCAGAGTCAGAAAAAGGTTGCAAACATAACTAAACTAACATATTACACATTAATATGAATAACAAGATGCCATCTTTCAGACATAAATGCTTTATCATAAACTTAACAGAAGAGATGTGGAATGTTTTTTGTCATCTTATGTAGTGAATACAACAATTTCACTCACAGCTAATTTAATATTCAAGATGACTTACAGAAGATATAAGGGAATGACAGAGGGAGAAACAGAGCTGGTGAATGTTACGGTACCCTTTTCTGAGAGAAGAGCTAAATAAAAATGTAGGATTGAGTTGAACTATTCTGGGGAAGATCCAGATGTTACAGTAAAAGAATACGCAATGAGGACAGTACAATCAATGTCTGAATATCGGCAACTGTCTCAAAGAATACGGAACTATAGAAACTGGAAACTGAGGTTTTGCCGACTTACAGCCTGGAGCTAATCTACTGAACTGAATTGGCACTGAGGATTCATGCAATATTTGTCGGTTTCTGATTTTTACTTGCATGAGGTTGCATGTGCATGTTTCCGACATGCATTATAGTGTTTGACAGCTCATTCATCTGCAAAAATATAACTTACAATTCCTTAATTATGTTTGAAAATTCAGCAGAAGAAAAAATTCCAGTGCATCCTGTTATTTTTACATAAAGATTGTACAGTTTTATAATTGAATGTATTGGACTGCACCCATGCCATCTCCAGTTGAACCACCTTTTCCAGACTCAGCCTGATATGTCTGATGCCGTGTTTACTCAACGAAATCCCTAGATGCCTTCCTGACTGAATTTCAGTGATAAAAATAAGAACCTCAACGCTGCACCATGACAATTCTCCAAAGTAATGAGATTTCACTTCAAGGTTAGATGGATTTCACGCCTCACTCTTTTTGTGCAAATAAATTACAGTAGGTCGGCGTTGGCTTGAGTGTGAGAAACGAGAAAATTGAGAATGGCTGAAAACCAGCAGCCTCATCATCACTTCCCAAACACAACAGGTCTGGATGGAAGCGCGTTCCTCACGTTATCTCACCTCATGTTTCAGGTCAATGGTGAAGTCAGATTTAAGTGGCTCATTTCTCACTTTGTCTGCAAGCCTAAAATGACAAATCACAGAATTTTAATTGAAAGTACAAAATATACCGTAAACTTTCAAAAGAATATCACTGCACTGAATAACTCAATTCCACAGACACAAAGACAGTCACAGCACATACTCACCGAACAACAAGGGGGGCGCTTACGGCCCAAGCAGCAGCGAAGTCTGGGTATTTAAAGATGGAGGGATTCTCTGCAAACGCGTAATGATGGATGATGGTGGACTCCTCGTCATGGAGGGGCTTACCAAGAAACCACTCCTGATGAATAGGAAGTACGTGACAGGGTGTCAGCTCAAGTGCAAGGTTACTTCTCTTCACTTTAAGATGTTACACATTCATCATTAACACATTGAGCTTCCTAATTTGGGAGTTTTCACACCGCGCTTGCCAGAAAACCTTTGAAATTCTTTCCGGGGACTAAGTTTGTCATTGGCTGGGAAGAATAATGAGATTTCTTGATAGAACAAAGTTCAAGAGACACCAGACATTAAAGCCACAAAGGCTCTTATCCTAATTCTTTAAATATCTGGAGTAAAAAAAGAATCTTAAATTATTGTATATATTATACAGAAAATAATGTAAATTTTAAAAGGAATAGTTCAACATTTGGGGCAATTTGCCTTTTTGAGAGTTAGAGAAGAAGATGAATACCAGTCTAATGTCTGTACGGTAAATATAAAGTGTGATTTATGGTCCTGCGGAGGCTCTACACAGAGCTTTCGCCGTAGCCTACGTAAGTGGCCTGGTGTTTATACTTGTGCGTTGGTGTGTGCCTCAATCTCTTTAAAGGTCCCATGGCATGAAAATTTCACTTTAAGAGGTTTTTTAACATTAATATGAGTTCCCCCAGCCTGCCTATGGTCCCCCAGTGGCTAGAAATGGTGATAGGTGTAAACCGAGCCCTGGGTATCCTGCTCTGCCTTTGAGAAAATGAAAGCTCAGATGAGCCGTTTTGGAATCTGCTTGTTATGAGGTCATAAGGAGCAAGGTTACCTCCCCTTTCTCTGCTTTGCCCACCCAGAGAATTTGGCCAACCCATGAGAGAGAGACATCATGGCTTTCAAACGAGAAAAGTGGCAGTTGGTCAAGGCCACACCCCCACCCTCCACCTTGCCACTCCCACTCTCCTCCTCAATAGCTTCAGACACAGAAATGGCACATCCTAAGGAAAGCTCATTGTGGGACTGGCTCTAGTGGCTGTAGTTCTGCACCAAGGCTGAATTTCGGGAAAGAGACTTCAGATACAGTATTAGGGGACCACTAAGGTCTATATAAAAGAGACTTCAGATACAGTATTAGGGGACCATTAAGGTTTATATAAAAGAGACTTCAGATACAGTATTAGGGGACCACTAAGGTCTATATAAAAGAGACTTCAGATACAGTATTAGGGGACCATTAAGGTTTATATAAAAGAGACTTCAGATACAGTATTAGGGGACCACTAAGGTCTATATAAAAGAGACTTCAGATACAGTATTAGGGGACCACTAAGGTCTATATAAAAGCATCCAAAGAGCACCATGTCATGGGACCTTTAAAGAGAATAGCAGAGCCGGCGTGTGTGTGTGTGGTAGAGCGAGTGACTGAGATTAGCTTCGGAGCTAGTAGTGACTCGTCCTAGTGAGAGAACCAAAGTGTGTCGCCTGTTCTTTCTGACCACAGTGGGAAATCTGTAGCAGGAGAAGTTAACCCTCTCCTTGATTTCACATTGTTTATGGAGAAGGAGAACCAGGAAATGCAACATGTGTCGCCTCAACGTGTAGTTTGAGAGGTGCACGTCAGGCTATGGAGTAGGGTCCGTGTCTCCACGTACGTAGCCACAGTGTAGATTTAACGCAGAAGCATAAATCACGCTTAAGGCTACAGCTAGCAGGAGGTTAGCTTAGCACCAGCACCTCCAAAGCTAACCATTTAAACACATTGTAGCTCATTAATTTAATCAATCCAAAAAGTGAAGTGTAAGAATGGTTTCACAGCAGGTTATGTGCAAGACTGTTGTCCAAGCACATTAACTTCCTGCAATCTCCGCTGGTTGCCTGGCAACTGCTCATAGCCAAAAAAATAGTGCAGCGCATAACACCCCCAAATTAGTTTGTGCAATTTGTTTTTTGTACGGATATAACATGTTAATTAGTGAGCTTTAGAGGTGCTGGTAGGTAGATTTATCTTACCTTTAGACAGAGCCATGCTAGCTGTTCCCCCTCGTTTCCAGTCTTTGTGCTAAGCTAACCAGCTGCTGGTTCTAACTTCATATTGAATGCACAGATATAAGGGTGGTGTCAATCTTCTCATCTAACTTTCCGCCAGAAAGCAAATAAGCGTAGTTCCCAAAACATTGAACTTTTTGCTTTAAATGTATTTAATGATGGTTATGTTAGCTCATGAAGTCATTCTGCTAACACAATATAATAATCCAACACACTGACGTGGTTGCCAAATTTCTTAGATACATCTAGCAGCAACAGTCTAATACAACAACCCCACTATAAATAAAGGTTGCAACGTTCAGTTGTTAAAACTATTTTACAGACTTCACTCCACTCAACTTGATCCCTGTTCAGGCTGTAGTTTATGGCGCTGTTAAATTGTACCGCGTTAATACTGAGAGGTTTTTGTCTTGCTTATCACAATACGTTGCTGGTCACACTGTCCTGTAACAACTGAGAGAGAAGTCTTTGCTTTAGGGTGTGTTGAATAAAATCATAAGTTGTTCCCATTGTTGTACCCATTGTCTCCTCCTCAGGATAAGGTTGTGAATACTCACAAAATAATGAATTCCATCTCTGAATTGAAAGTGAAATACAATACAGTGTCAAAATAGTCCAAGATGACAATAAAAGAGGTTTCCACTCATTGTTGTGCAGACCAAAGCAAACCTCAGCATTTGCTGATAAAAAATAAGTTATTTCTTCCTGTAGGCTTTAAATCACAGTGTAGTTATCATTTTTGGCCCGGTTCCATTTGAAAGCCTGCTCTAACTTGTAACAAATAGCAACAAAAAAACAAACACAAACCACAACGATGGGCCAGTTGTTTGGATTATTTTATAAATTCATAAGCAAACAATTTATTGAAGGAGAAAGCTATTTTGCTAAGGTTTATTAAGGAAAAAAATCTTTTCATTACAACCCCAATGTATGATTTTTTTGACTGCAGTGTTTAGCCAACATTTATATTCAACCTACCCCACCGACCCATATACAAGAAAAATAATTTCATGAGTGGAGAGACGGGGCTTAAATTAGGTTTCCAGCAGACTGGACTGACATGTCTGACAGGTGAGCTCAGTGCAGCTGCACCAGAGCTGGAGCCAAACCAATACTGGATCTGTTAATTGAAGCGATGATCAAGCTGCAGCTCCAAACAGGGAGCTTTGGTCTCGCTGATGATAGAGAGACAGAGCAACGTATAGTCAGACAGAGAGAGATGGAGGTTTGGAGGGAATATTGTATACTTGCTTTATTCGTGTCAAATTTTGTAAGGACTTGAACCAGCTTAGTCATCTTCACATTTGTTTCCTCCTCCAGAAATACAATCCAGGATGAGTTTTTCCCAAAGGAGTGGGACAAGCTGAGGACACAAAAAAATAAAGTATCATCAAAACTAGAGTTAAATAATAAAACAACAACAAATGTAACTGTGCCACGCACAGACAAACTCTACACAAAACGGTTGTTTCTTATTTCAGTTCAGTCTGAGGAACTATCTAACTGAGGCTCCTGACCCAGTCAGATCAAGGCAGCCAGTTTTCTCTAGAGGGCAGAAAGACAAAAAAACAACAACATCACAAGCACACAGATTTATTTTAGGAAGGGTGGCTCTGTAATGATTTGGGGTGCTTTTGTTGATCTGTGTCTTAAATCTTTATGATGGAGGAAGAAATAAGATTCAGATGTTATTCCACATCTCCAATACAAACAATTATTGAACACATATTGGATTTTTAGCATGTAGATGACCAAAAAGCATTATCATGCTGTTTAGACCACTGGATTACTACAGCAAAAGACATACCGCTGCATGTATAGACACATTAGGAAGGCATTCATCATAATGTGAGGCAATCAATCACAGTTACTGTCTTGGAAATCGCTTCTCAGCATGCTTTAGCCTTAAAACATGGCTAAGAAAATGTCCCCAAAACCAAAATATAACCTCCAAAATCTCAACTGAAGGAAGATGCAATTTTGTTGACATGCTGTCCATATTTTGAACCCATAAAACTATTATGACAGGCTTATTCCATCCTGAGAGTTCATGGATACTTACTAAGGCAGCAGAGGAAGGATACTCCAGTCTCCCTCGTTATCTGATAAACTGTGAAGAAGCAAAACCACCGGTGGCGTCTGAAAGAAAGCAGCACACAGACCAGACATACTGTTTGTTAACTTTACAACAGCTACACAAGGCGAAAGACAGTAACGGATACTTTTCTGCAATGAAGGACCCAAGGGTTGCCTGGTGTTTGAGAGAGAGTGAGTGAGTGAGACTATCCTGTAATTGGGACATGCATGGTCCAGAACTGGCTCATCATCACTGAACTTCCACACTTACTCAAAAAGGACCATGCCAGCGTTTTAGCCCATTTAATACAAATCACATAATTATACTCTGCATTAAAGCTAACCATTTTGCAATCCAGGTAGGTGTGTTTAACATTTTTTCATATACATTTTCTACCACTCTATGCAGCCAAGCAGTTTACATGTCTGTAAGATATGAAAATCTATTAGCAGACTGCTAAAACGTGCTTGAGTTGTTTACTCCATCTCAGCGAACATCAAGTGTGGCATTTTATTTGTTAATTTAAATTATCACTGCATGGAAATGCAATTTGAAAAATCTGCACTGCTTGACCTCACAGCAATATAGTGTATTGTTGACAAAAATGAACACTTGTTGCAAAGCTGCCAAAGTCCTGATAACACTGGTGATATTCTATATTCTTTTCAATGTCAACAAAGCCCATGAAACGACTAAAACCAACAATACATTTACCCTACAAGCATTGCCTGTGTTGCTACAGGTCTCCATTGTTATCCAAAAGCTGATCACTGTTGCATTAACATGTTCCCTTTGTTACCATGAGTCTGTCCACCTTGCATACCTACAGTAGATTAACGGTAAAGTGCCAGGAAACGTCATTATGCCCTCCGACAACAACGAATGTTTCCGTAAACAGTCTTTTATAAATGAAAGTGAACCTGTAATAATTCATTGTCCATGTCAGTGAAAGTGGGTTCTGTCATTGCTTTTCTATCCCGTCAGCGCAGCATACATAGCTTGTGTGCAGAGGGTGACTGTGATGTCAAACTCAAAGGTTGATTAATTTGGCAGAACGCTGCTGACCAGAGGGTGATATATTAAAATGGTTTCATTCCCAACGTCTTTCCACTCAGGCTTTATCGGGCACATATTGTCTGACCTTGGCTTTATTAGGTTTTTGTTTTGTTTTGATCTTTCCATGATCTTCTTAATATGAGGAAATGCGGAATAATTTCAATCGTTACTTTAAAAAAAAAGGAGATAAAGCTTGTAAACACGCTGGTATTATCATCCTTTAACACCCATATTGCCTTCGAGGTTGCTGCTCTTGCTTGCCCGAAATAAACAGAAGGCAAGACACAAATATCACTGGAAACAAGCACAGGATTTTTCAGGACATGGACAGTGCATGTAATCTCGTCCAAATAAGAATCTGTTTCAGCCAAATTTTTTATAGCGAGCAATGACAGTAGGTATGTGAGGATTGTGTGAGAGAGCCAACGTTTCACACCGCGGGGAAAACAAAGCAGCAGAGCGTAAGAGCCTGTGGTTCATTACTGCATGGTCCACTCATCATGCAGGAAGTCAGGGGGAACAGTCTCCTCTGAGCCAGTCTGTCTAACGGCAGCCTGTTTGATTTAGGGGATGACGCTCACATGGTTTACACTTATTAAACCCTATTAGTCAGTTAGCTCTCATCTAATATGAGCTTTATCTTAAAGCAAATAGTGTAATGACACCTACCACGTTTTATTAAACTGCTCTCTCCTTGACGTTCACACCACCACGGCAGTTTAAAAAAAAGGATTAACTCAGAGGAAGGTTAAATTAAAAAAAAAAAAAACGTCGTATTTAGCTAATAATGCAATCTCAAAACCAAAGCTTTTGCTTCAAAGAGCTATTGACATTCCTGTGATGAAGGAGGCGTTCAATAAATGGAGGCCGATTCTTTTATGGTGATTGTGTGCAAGCTGCAGACTCCTCAACAGATAAGAGCTGGTCCTCGTGTGGACACGCTTGCAACGAATAGGACACTGATTGCTTGGTGACTTGAGAGAAGATGGGGGTCACAGACAGCAAAGCTATGCTTCTACCCATAGGAAGGGCTAGAGGGAAGACAGGAGATAGCCACCTGTCAAAACCACTTCAGTGATGAGCTGCAGCCAAAAATTGTGGATGCCAATGAGGTGCCAAATCTCTGACTGAAGACCAGGAATCCATATTAACAAATCCCAGTGGCTCCCTCAAATGCACAAATTGTTAAGATAATCCATGTGATGCATGAGAAAGCCTTTAGAAACACGTGCATTTCACTTCTGCTGTTTAAGGTTTCGGAGTTTAATCTCATTCTGTTGTACATGTGCGTCTCTGTGGATATGAGCATTGGCTAAACGACAAAAATACTATATAAATGTAATGTGAATTCCTCCCAGAAGGCAGAATGTCAGACTGTAGGAACATGGGCTGTGAGCCGCCACATAGAATACACAAGTTCCTGTCTGTGTAAATGTGGGGATATCACAAAACCTTCCAGTCAGACGAGGATAAAACTGAAATATCTGCTGAGGGTGAAAAAGGCTCAGAGACAGAAATACTGATAGTACGTGCAGTTCCCGTCTTGGAAGTGCAGTGATCGGGTCATAAATCTGAAACTTATCACTGATGTTGGTCTAATTAACACTTAGTCAGCCTTAAGTCATTTCAAAACAAAATAGTGTTCCAATGCTTTTTACCACAATACTCGTCATATTTTTCTTTGCTTTGTGACCTGAAGAAAAGACAGTTTCACCAAAACCTGAACCTTGGGTCTCGAGTAGGACTAAAAATCAAAAGTTCTTTCACTTCTCTCATGTCTCCACAGTCAGATTAAGATATTTTCAACACATTAAAAAAAGGGTTTTGCGCCAGGGTTTCCATGGCAATGCACTAGAAGATACTGTACATCAAACATGTTTAACAGCTACAAACTAAGCAAACTCCTTGTAATATTTGGCTCTGATCTTTTAACTTTAGTATCCCACGAACACATCTAAGACTGTTAAACAGCAGAATTATAAGCGTGTGTGTGAAGTGCCTCCAAGGTGGGAGTGAAGTGGTGGGTGGCTGGTTTAGCTCGTGTTTGGCATAAGAAGTTGGGGGGTGGTAGTATTCAAGATGAATTAGAGAGTTTACTCTAATGTTAGTTCAAAAGTAGAAGCATTTTTATTTTGTGAAATCAAGCATCAACACTGTGCCACAAATCAGACTTTTCACACGGGCCGGTATTCACTAGTCTAGTTTAGTTTCAAAGCTACTCTGCTGGAATTTTAAATAGACCTACAACTGAAAAGACAGTTATGGTTCAGTCCAGCATCCTTTTAGCAGGATATCTCCAAAACTAACCTTTATTTATCCAGGTAAATCGATTGAGAACAAATTCTCATTTTGCAATGACGACCTGTCACATTCACACAGTTCCACATTCATACCTGGAAGCTGCCCAGCACAACCACAGTCTGATCTGCTGGCCACTGAGCGCTCAATGGTGTTTTAAGCCCTCAACGTCTCCTTCCAGGCAACACTGCGACCGTTGACTTCAAGGCACCTAACCCTAACCATAACCATTGCCTAATCCTAGTTCCTTCCAGGCAGCGCTGCCTGGAAGGAGACGTTGGGGGCTTAAAACACAGATAAACCCCACTGAGCAGCTACACTGGAGCGGTTGGGGGTTAAGGGCCTTGCTAAAGGGCACCTCAGTGGTGGTAATGAGGGAGGGACAAGCGCTGCTCTTTCACTTTCCCTACCCAGATTTTATCCTGCCGGTCTGGGGATTGACCTCCCGGTCCCAAGCTCGCTTCTTTAACCTCTCGGCCACCACTGCCAGTTTGGTCATGGAGCTCAATGATTGTCTAAAAGTGGATGATAGGACATTTCTAACATGCTTTTCATAAACTGCTGCTCTTACTCTCTGTATATTCTGATACAAATTCATTGGGGATATACGTTTACCCTAAAATTTAACTTAAAATTGTGAAATGGGGATTTGAAAACAGAAATGGGAAACAGAAAATCTTAAATGTAAA
Organism: Perca fluviatilis; assembly: GCF_010015445.1. Classification (NCBI taxonomy): domain Eukaryota; kingdom Metazoa; phylum Chordata; class Actinopteri; order Perciformes; family Percidae; genus Perca; species Perca fluviatilis. The sequence continues at coordinate 39,102,211 of NC_053113.1, read as the reverse complement.
TGCAAAAATTAAAAGCTTAAATGCAAAAGGCTTAAGGGGCTGTACTGGATATTCAGCACATTAATATAGCAGAAAACAGCTATTTGCCTTGTAAAGATACAGTGGAGTATGCGATAGTCGATCCGGAAGCACGTGCATGTCAGCATGTGGCCGTGAATTTTTTCCCCGGTATTTCACGTATCGGGGAATGGTCTGCGAGAGCCGCGTGGAGGCAATCCCAGCCCACTATACTTTCTCAGTATTTCGAGTACACACCTTTTAAATTGTAATGTGTAACGGAAAAGGAATAATAAAAACGTATAGGGCTGCGGCTCAGGAGGTAGAGCGGGTTGTCCTTTAATCAGAGGTTCGATCCCCGGCCCCGTCTGTCCACATGTCTAATGGCGTTTTTCCATTACATTGTACCTACTCTACTCTGCTTGACCGCGGTGCCCCGTCCTCCATTTTCCATTGCAGATTTAATACCTCCTCATAGCGATGCGGCAGGAAACTGCTGTGGCTTGGTAGTGTTGCATTTCCCCCAAGGGGGTAAGCCTCTCCCCGTAACACGTAGCTCCTATGGCGCCATTTTGATGCTAACAAGCACTCACGCACAGTTTGCATCCCATTGACTGCCATTCATTTTGACGCCACTTTAACAGCGAATAACTTCACATCTGAAGCATTTAAAGACTATTTGTCCATTGTTTATTTCTAAAGAAACAACAATGTATAAAAGGCTCCATTACCTTGTACCTCACGTTATGTTAACTAGCATTTTAGTTAGCAATAATTAGCCTGTGCCCATGTTATCTCCATACCTACACTCTCCGTCTCTGCAACATTGGGAATGAAGACTTCCTTTCAACAGAAGACTTCCAACTTTCAGACAGGTTGCTCACGTCACATCTACGTCTTCAGGCTCAGTTGGAGGCTGCTCAGTAACGCTCAGCCAGCACCGGAAAAGTGCTTCTAATATCCTTCACTGGTCTCCGTCCAGAGACACGGGATCTGTTGGTCCAGTTTATATATTGTCTATGGTTCCCCGACTCATTTCCTGGTTCTCCTTCTCCATAAACAACATGAAATCAAGGAGAGGGTTAACTTCTCCTGCTCCAGATTTCCCACCGAGGTCAGAAAGAACAGGGGAGACACTTTGTTTCTCTCACCATGACTCTAGAGTCGCTACTCGCTCCGAAGCTAATCACCGTCACTCTCTCACTTCTCCCTCTCTTCACCACACACACACAACCACACAACCACACACACCAGCGCGCAAGTATACACATCAGGTCACATGCGTAGCAAAAGAAGCTGGAGGCAGCAAAAAAAACACCGCTGGCTAAACTATTTAAAAATGGCGGGTTTGTTCAGGACACGCCCGTCTGTCGCTAGCAACGATGACGCAGATTAGCGACGATTCTCTCCGACCAATCAGTAGTCTGCAGGTTTTCACGTCACCTTTTGGTATCGCCTCAGCTTGCTTGGAACCGCGGCAGAGCTGGTACTAAAAAAAAAGTACCTGTTAGCAGGTACCAGGGACTTTTTTTTCGTAATGGAAAACCAAAAAAGGCGAGTAGAGTTGAGTCGAGCAGGTACCATGTAATGGAAAAACACCATAACTGTCCTTGACACTGAACCCCAATTTGCTCCTGATGGGAAAGCCAGAAGCTTGCATGGCAGCTCTGCCGCCATCAGTGAATGAATGCGTGTGAAAATGGGAAAATTGCAATGCCCTTTGTCCAGTGAGGTAGCAAGTCGCCAAATAAATGCAGTCCATTTGGAAAGGGAAAATGAAGTTAAAATGAAAGCTCTTTGTTTTTCCATTTTCATCCCTTCCCTGAAATTTTAGTATTCTTTTATTTTAATAAATTCTCTCTCAGGACTGTGGAGCCTTGATGGAGGTACAACATGTGCTCTCTGAGTGCTTTTTATGTTCACCTGAGGCTGAAGGCATTTTCACTCAGATTCTGTGAAGATAACTCATTTTGATCACAAATCTTTTGGTCTTATATCTCTCTGAAAAGCTGTCAAGCATTTACTGCCACCTCTGAGAAGTTGCTGATTAAAATTCTCTCAGGACGTGGACTTAGCATGTGTAATTGCATGCAACAGATAGTAAAACCAGCCAGACATCTCTGAGATCATAAATGCAAACACAACATGATGTGGTATTCATAAATTCTGTCTCTTCTTATAAAAGTTGATGTCCATTAGTGTAACTGGATCTATTCCTGACAAATCTTATCCACTGGCACAAACTGATGCCACTATTCATTACAGGAAACATGAAACAATCGTTCCAAATTGTGGACACAATTTGACTTATCAGATTTAAACAATAATACATGTATATTGGATTTTGTATTGCTGAAGGGCGGAGTAAAGGATAAATAGGAGACAGAACAGACAACAGGGTGTCCAATACTTTCCCAAGAGCATAGTATTTACATGCTGTGGCATACTTAGTATTTTTCAAACCACAACAACAGCAATAAACTGAAAAATAACTCCCTGTGATTATTTAAATATTATTTCAATAGTGTAGATAAAAAGGAATTCTATGTGACATCCAGCAATGGAGGAACAAAGAAAAAATCCAAAGCCACAGAAATATAAAGCCACATATATGAGATCTAAATTGGTCTCCTGCTTCAGGAAACACATCATTCATCCAATTTACTGTAATATTGTCACTAGTGATTTAACCAAAAGGAATATAACTGAAGAGACTCAGAACGGACAAAAATTGGCATTTTGACCTGTAAATGTGCTCAGTGTCCTCCTCTAACAGAATTCTGATGTGCCTAATGATATTGTACAAATGGCATTAAATACTGAGCTGATGTCCGAGGAGAAAATATAGCTTTTTCTTTCCTTGAGCCTTTTTTTCTATAGAATATCTGAATTACAATCAGGAATCACAAAATTCATAAAGATGAACAAATGCGTTTGGATGGTTATCACTTCTCATTAAAAATGTATCTACAAGAGGCCAGAAATGGAAGGTTGATTTGTTAAGAAAAGCATCATCTATCCAAACATCAAAGCTGCACAAATATCTGGATCTCCTAAATACATCAAATTATAAGGAAGCACATGATCTGCTGACACAAGGAACTAAGAATGTTGCATATTTCAAACTACACTTTCCTATTTCAGACTTAAGGGGTTTAATAAGGAGAGTGCCATGAATAATTCTTTTTACTATCATTTAATATTTAAAACTATGAGTATTGTGTAATAGTGTAACAAATGGCACTTGGCAAAGCTTTTTTTCCCCTCTATTTAGTGTATTCATGTTACAGTTATGTGTACTTTCTCCCAAATGGATTTCCAAACAACAAAATTACAGCTTGTTACAGCTTACAACCAGTCATACACAGATGTTCCTTTTACTGCTAGTGATGATCGTTAGCTAGAAATGTCTTTGGAAACATGTGAGCTTTCATGTACTTTTCCTATTCCAAAATAAGAGTGTGTGTACGTGAGTGAAAGGTGCCTTGAATCTTACCTCTGTGAGACTGTGTGCCTGCTTCAGCAGGTCTGCTCTCAGTCTTTCTGCCTGCCTCACATGGAAGGAGTTGCTTTGACTCTGGATGACGAAAACTATCTCCCGCAGGTCTGGAGGAACACAAAGGACAGAGATGAGAGTCCGCTCACATAGTGTGAAAAAAGGATCATGGCAATCGATGACCTTCTGAGAGCGGGACGAGATAAGAACCGCGGCCTAAATAGCTGGCACAGCCCAGACTGTGTTACTTAATAAAAGATTAGCAGTCAGAAGACTCTCCCCTGCGTAACACCCAAAAGGTTGACACAGCCCAGCTGTTCTTCTTCTTGTTGAGCAACACAGCTGCCGTCACAGTGAAAGTCAGTAATAACACTGCTCAATAATGTCAGTTCAAAAACTGCAATACAGGCTACTTCAATGTAGGGATAAATGATTCATTGCATTTGCAATAATATTGCGATATGTTAAAATGAGATTTTGTAATCGCAAAGGCTGCAATTACACTCTGGTGCGCCAGAGTAAAGCAGTCAGCAGAGAAAGCATCAATTTGGCCCGCTACGCCGTAGTTTGACCTCAACAGAACCTGACACTGCGGAAACTTTAGTGTAAAGAAGGAACAGTATGTCACTTGAGTGGGACCATTTTGGCTTATTGATCCTTTTGGAAATTCATCTTGCACCATACAGCCCATCAAATAGACAGACATGTTATGTTCGTTGCAGGGAGGACCAGGAAACGGTGGACCCAAAACGCAGAGATAAAGCTGGTAGGCAGGCAGCAGGTAGAGCTCGAGGATTTATTACAACAAAGAGTCTATCCAACAAAAAGGGTTCCAAAATCCAGCAGGCAAAACTAATGTTCACAGTAAAGCAACAAAATAACTGAATAACAAAACAAAGGAAAACCAGACAAAGAAACTATTGACCTAAACTAAAGACCTAGAAGACAGGACTGAACACGGTAGGGTAACACACAAACACACAAAACGATCTGAGAAGAGAAACACAAAGACTAAATACAGAGGGTAATGAGATAACACAAGACAGGTGACACAAGGGCTGGGAAACAGGTGAATCACATTAGGCTGGGCAGAGCAATCAAAAAAGGAGGGAAAACACAAGACAGGAAGTAAAATACACAAGACAAGACAGAAAACCAGAGACTTCAAAATAAAACAGGAAACCAAACAAAATACAACACAGAAAACAGACCAGCATAATAAGGCAAAACCCCCAAAACCATAACAAGACAACAGACCATAGACAACGGTAGACAAGACAATATCACTAACCCCTCCCTTCCCCCCGCACAACCACAATACAGATGCGGTGTTGCGTCAGGTATTGTGCAAAAACTGCCTTGCTAACGTTGCTACCCCAACGTAGCAACACTACTCAGCACTGACATGTACAAAATAACCGCATATTAAATCGCGATAATTGTTAAAAATAAAAAATAAAAAAATTTAATTAGTTTCCAAAATTATTCAGCCCTACTTCAATGCCGACAACATGTTTAGATACAATCTTTGTCATTGACCCAGCTTGCTGCAGTTCCTCTTCATGTGAAATCCATTTACTGTACAGGGCAGTAATAGTGACACAGCTCAGTGTAGAATGACATGGCATGGCAGAGGGGGAGGGAATAAAAAAGAAAGCTGTCATTTTGTCTTTGGCTCTGTACAATTACATTTGACAACTCCTAAATCCTGTAAGCTGTCCCTCACATCGACCTGAAGTCTGCAGCAGCTGGCTGAAATGACTGTGTCAACAAAAAGGCTTTTCAAGGATTTAGAGCTGTGGGGTGGGAGCCAATATCCAGGTGTGAAGTAAGATGAACAGCAGAGGAGATGTCAGAGTGACAGGCAGCTCAGAAACGTCCCAGTAATTACAGTAGATGTGCTGGGTTTTGTTTTGTGTATGCTTCCCTCGGAATTTGAGCTTACACAAACTTTACAGGCTTTGTGCCAAATTATTCTCAATTGCTTTAGACATTTTAATTAGCTACTTAAGTATGTGTACGGAATAGAGTCATAAAGAGTATACCATGTCATAAATTAGAATTTCCAGAAGGAGTTTTTCACATTAGGTTTCGCTAAATATGCTGACTAAGTGTATTTTAGTGTTTCAAAACATCAATAAGTAGCAACCACTGCTGACAGGTCTATAATCATCCCAGTGGAATAGTGTAAAAGCAATACAATGAAAAAGGGGAAGGGCGAGTGCTGACAATGGCAGGATTAGATGGATCGCCTCCTCCTCAATTACACTACTTGAACCTATTCCCACCCTGGGCTCAGAAATATTAGTGGGGGGGTCAGGGGTAGACACGATGTCAGAGTGCAGTTTCTGTGTCAGATCTTCTTAATTAAGTGTCCGGTGGGTGTGTCGTGCCTTTTGCTCAGCTCATAACAAAGATCCCATTGATCCTGGAGCCCTGGTAAGAACGGGGGGGGGTTTACTTGCTAAATCTCAGCATGTCCATCTCCCAATAGATCTAACCTCCGCCGAGAGCGAAGCTTAGAGAGAGCAAATATCACTACGCCACCTCTAAATGTCCTTCTGCTGAGTTTGCTAAATGAAGGCCTGTGTGTGAACGTGTGTGTGCATCTGGTTTCACATAAAGCAGTGCATTTCAAAGCCCCAGGTGAGGTAGCAGCCTCCAAAACCACCCCCCCAAAAAAAAAAAAAAAAAAAAAGGGCCATCCCTCATTTTGCTTCGATAATGACACCCACCCGCGCGGCGCATACCCCCAATGCCAAAGCAAAAGGAGAATGAGGGGTAAAAAAAGAAACTAATTAAGACTCTATTCACTGGCCTCGTCTCCACACTAATGGCTTTCGATTAATCATCAAACAACAGGGAGGAAAGGAAAAATCCTGTTCTTCCTTCACCTCCATAATCCTTGTGTCCTTCTCCTATCAGGTTTGTGCACTCCCTTGACACTCATGACAGCCCATGCAAGATTACAATTGTGCAATCAATACGTCCACCTGTATTTAATTATAAGATTTTAAACATGCTTTTGGTGCCAAGGATGCCACAAAGCACTTTTCACTGGATAGGTGAGATAGGTATCACACAGCGTAGGATTGTGTGAGTTCCAGGCGAAACTGCGAGCTTTAGTTTTGGGATTGTTGAGGTTTCTTCAGTTTTTTTTGGAGCCGGCACGGCGCTGGGAAAACGTCAATCTACTGTCAGCTGTTATCACAGGACGCAGGGGAGAGGAAGAAGAAATACAAACAAACTCTCAAAATGAAACTGCCAATATCAGCTCGCTAACCCTACAGTCACATTAGCTACAAAAGAGAGCGACACGCACTCGCTTGTGGGTGCTCCCTTATTAGAAATTATTTGGGCGTGCCTAACCTACCTATTCAGAGGTATTGTTAAGTCACAAAGAACAATGTTTTTGGATTTAAAAGTATTTATTTCTCGATAGAAGTAACAAAAAATATGAGATAATATGAGTGGTGGTGATGGTGTGGGAGATACGGGTTTGATTCCCACTGCGATACATCAACCAATGTGTCCCTGAGCAAGACACTTAACCCCTAGTTGCTCCAGAGGCGTGCGACCTCTGACATATATAGCAATTGTAAGTCGCTTTGGATAAAAGAGTCAGCTAAATGACATGTAATGTAATGTAAAGATAAAATGCCAAACATATCAGATATGTACAGAAATATGATGTCCTGAAGCGTTTACGCCGTCTTGAATGATTTTCTTCGACTCGAGCAACCAACGTACATACGTCACGCTGCCTCACTCCGATTGGCTGTCGCTTTGTTGCATCGCTCAGCATTTGCATAAAATAGACTTTGCCGCTTGTCACTGGCAAACGGCCACTCCCATTGAAAATGAATGGCAGCCTGTTGCTTTGTCGCTGTCTCTTGTAGCTAATGTGACTGTAGGGTAAGCTGTCATTAAGTCGTTTCCTGTATATCGGTAGTTTAATTTAAAAGACATATAGACACTTTATGATCCATTTCTGTGTAAAAGGGCGCACACACCTTGCGTAAAAAATATAAATAGAAGACCATCCTATTTTTACGCTCGTAGAGCGGATCTCCGCGGAGCATACGCACCACTACGCGCTGCTCTCGTGCCCGGTGTAGCCAGTTGCATTGATTCATTGGCCGCCTCCCCAAAACAATGCTACGGGACACACTGCCCTGGATGATGAATCCTGCTTTGGTGATCCCCTGACTAGCTCTATCATCAAGCATTTAGTTGAAGGCCCTGCCCAGTACAGCCTCAGAGAGCTGCTAGTGTGGCTGTAGAGTCATGTTTCCTTCTGTCTTCTTCCTCCTGTAAAGCACTTTCAAACTTGTGCTTTACAAAGCGCTATATCAATTAAGTTTGCTTGCCTTTTTGCCTTTTACTTGGCAGTTGCTAGTGTATTTGGGTAGGATGATGCCAGATGTTTGCTCAGGAGTTTGAGGTCATTGCAATGCTTGTTACGGTGTCTGTGAGTGCTTGACAAGGTGTATTTAATGTTTGCTTGGTCTGTTTTCACAGAGGTAATGCTTTTAGTACCAGCAGTATTAACTCTAGTTGCATTAATAGCAGCATTCCCAGAGGTGAAAGTATGCAATCAATTGCACGGTTTAATGGTAGGGCAAAGATATTAAGCAGCACCCTGGTGCCAAATATGCCACAAAGCTCTTTTTTGTTGGTTAAGTAAAATTATCTATGGATGCTCCTTGGCTGAAAATATGCCTTGAATGAAATAAACTGAAGGTTAATGGGAAGATAAAGCCATGGCCCCTGTCACCTTGGAGCAGATGATTTTATTTTACCAGGCTGATGGAACTAGAAAGCCTAGTCTAGTGTTCGTTTGTCTCCCCTCACTCATTCAGTATTCCACAGAGGCCACTCCATAGAAAATAAAAGAGACTGTAACAGCCTTGAAATATATTGGATGAAATGAGACACAGGAGAATTCTGCCTCCTCCTTTCTCTGATCGGATACTTTAGTCAGTGCACATAGCCACCTTTTAAAGGCCATCACCATCTGGTCCATGGCCTCCTCTCTGTGAGAAGGCTTCTCTGCATACAAGACGGGCAGAGGATCAGACTGATTAAAGAATCAAGGACGATTAACTAAAATGTGTTTGTATTTCTCGTAGTAATTATCTGCACTTGAATGTAGATTGTGCATTCTCGTAGTGGCCTGGACCTGCAGCGTTGTCACCTCGTTGACACAAATCAATAGTGACACTTCCTTAGAGCGGGATGGCCGACGTTGCCAAGTGGCAGAGGAGCTGAGAGCACACTGACCTCTAGGCACTCCCGGAGCTCTGTCATCTCCATCAGTGTCACAGAGCAGGTGTGTGTAGTCACCAGAGCTGTCACAGAAACATTTCATTCAGCCGGGAGTATCCCCATCCCCACGGTTAAATAAACACACGTCCGTGGCAAGGCAAAAGTGACAGTAAGCATGCACAAATGAATGCGTGGATAAGTTAGGGAGAGCAGCATTTGAAATCTAGTTCAGGATTCTGAAAGGAAAGGGAGCCGCGTAAGGAGGGAAAGCAGATCAATAGTGCAATTTCAATGACAAACATCTGCAAAAGTAGAGAGGGATACAATTCTGCAAGTGGGGCCATTACGCTGTTGTGGTAACAATGAAACTGCCATGACAGATCCAGAGTTCTTCATTGCCAGCACATATTCAGAGATGATAGAGGATGTCAATAGCTCATTTCCATAGTCGGCGGGCCTGACGTCCCCATCCAGCAGCTGATTGTGCTGGTGTAAAACCTGCTACAGTCCAATGACTCACATCATTAGACTCCCAGAGACAAGATGGCCTAGAATCATCCCTCTCCTAAAAATCCCCCTCCATCTCCCTCTTCCTCACGTCTAAAACGGTGCATCTGAGAGACAAGCTACACCGAAGAGAATTGGGTTGCAGTTATTCTGACCAAACTAACCATGACCGTCACACCAGACAGCACCAGGATTTAATATCCAATCCACAGACATCCGGTGATATTCAATCTGGAAGCCCAAATTCAATATAGCCAACTTTTTTAGGCTGTTGAGTTTGATTTAGCCATATAAAAAAAAAAGCCTTCCCTATAGGCAATCAGAGGCCTATGTGTCACGCAGCAAGTGAAATGATTTTCTATCAGCCTAAGTCTCATATTAATATAGACTTTTAATTGCCTTGCACAAGATCAATAGAGAGCATGGGGTATTTAACTTTCAGCTTACTGCTGAAAAGGTCAGTGTCATAAATATCTCTCAGTAAAACAGAGAGAGGAAAACAGAAGAGAAGGGGCAGACAGAAAGGGAGCGAAATAAGGAAGCAAACCAATCAAGAGGTAGGGAGATGCACTAACATTGCAAAAGAAGAGAGCAAGTGTGTGTGTGTGTGTGTGTGTGTGTGTGTGTGTGAGTGAGTGTGTGAAAGAAAGGTATGCATAAGGGGGAAGCAATCAGAGGGCAAAAGTATCTCTCTCCAAGTAGTAATGCAAAAACACAAAACAATTATACAGCAGATGCAACACGTAAAGTAAAGTTGGAAAATAGGGGTCTCCAATCTGTAATAATCGCACTCATTACTGGTTCTTTAGAGTTCACGACTCCACAGACGACTCTGCTAAAGACTAATGAGAGCTGAACTCAAGCCTTAAACCTCACTTAGCATCAATAATTCAGCAAGCTAAGGCAATTAACGCTTAACAGACTCCAGGTTTTGATTACGAAACCCTCATTATCCATTTTAGTATTTCTTGACACCACTTGAAAATACTCATTTTTGATTTTGAAAGAAGCATGATTTCATAACTCATACACGGTCAGTGACATTTGAGGATGGATGTGTGGTGCTCTTTTAATTTTGGAAAATGAAGTCCTCAGCCGTGTTCAGAATAATAAATAAAGAAAAGCAGAACAATAGAGGTGGCATGCAGCCAGGCACTAGAAAATGTGACAGGGTAAGAAAATAAGGAAAACTAAATACACAGGGAATGTTAGTTGGTATGCAGGAAGAGTTCCATCAACACCTTGTGAACACTGTACCTTCCTAAAGATACAGTGCACATCTCCCTGGTCTGAAGAAGCTGGCTCTGAGCCACTTCGTGAATACAATACAACTGCTGAGGAGACAGTAGCACTGCATTCCTGGGTGTAATTATTGTTATAGTGATAATCTGATTTAAATTCTGGCACACCTTCCCTGCTCTCAAGCAATACCATTCATTGTTCATGGTACAGTGTTGCTCTGTGTCCTCAACTATCAAACACTATACATTATAAAAGAATAATCCACCTTTAAAAAGGTGATGTACCTCGAATTTGCCGTTTGTCGTTTCTTCCTCCCACATGTAAAGAACTAAACTCACAGGTCATTTATTTTTCTACGGCATCAACAGTGAACACCTGATTCAGGTGCTATTCCCTAAAAGGTTCAAGAGCAAAGGTTTATTTCTACATTTGCAGCAAAGTTTAACAATCATACTAAGAAACACAGATACTGGCCATAACCAGAAGAGACAGTAGACAAAAAGAGAGTAGAAGGGGACGAAATACCAATTTCTCCACCATTGTAGCACCACTAGACCATAACGTAATGCAGCCAGGCGGTAAGGAGTTCAAATCATGATTGAGCAGAGATAAAAATCCTGCTTCATGGTGTCTGAATGTCTCATGGTTTCTTTCCATTTAAACACATTTTTCACACATACAACTAACAGGAGATGTAGTTACTTTGAGAGCACAAAGAATGTTCCACCAACCAGTGTCTCGCTATTAGAATAGAATACATATATATACATATATTATTTATTCTCTTAAAGCTATAGTGCTTAATTTCTGTCTCCCTTGTGAGGAATTCTAAGTAACGAAAACAATTATGTCGGTGCGTCCACATGATACAAGGCTTACGTGACCAGGCACCACCCCCACCCTTCCTCCACGCAGTTGCTAGTAGCCTAGGAGGACACGGAGGATTAAAAAACACGATGGACTCTTCAGAAGAGGTAATTATCTTCACTTGAAAAATCACTGAGAAATCCAGAGAGAGTTGTGTGGAGCTGATAGTCTTAATTAGCTTTGTAGCAACACATTTGGCAATGGCTTGAATGTAACGGACGTTCATTAATATCAAAAAGTTATGCACTAAAGTTTTAACTTATATTTATTAATTGTTTGTTTATCTTTAGAGTGTCTTGTACTTTTTCCCCTTGTGGGATTAATGAAAGGATTTAGAATCTTGAATCCAAGACACAATCTCAGCAACAAAATACATGTGTAAAAAGTGGAATATTATGACCTTTAATTTAGGACCTTGTCATTTCCTAACGAGGTCTCAGTGGGTCTCAGTGTAAAAGGAGCAACTTGCAATATAAAATCTTGGACAGAAATGTTTTATAACAAGGCAGCCAACTGTACAAATGTAATATATCAGATCAAAACGTTTTGATTTTTTTTTTTTGTGGCCGGGTTGGCTCGGTTGGTAGAGCAGGTGCACATACACTACTGGTCAAAAGATTTAGAACACCCCAATTTTTCTACTTTTTTATTGAAATTTTAGCAGTTCAAGTCCAACGAATAGCTTGAAATGGTACAAAGGTAAGTGGTGAACTGCCTGAGGTTTAAAAAAAAGTAAGATTACCCAAAACTGAAAAATAATGTCCATTTCAGAATTTTACAGAAAGGCCTTTTCAGGGAACAAGAAATGGGTAAACAATGTAAAGCTGTTCTGCAGCTATGGAGGTTGATCAAGCTTTGAAAGTTGGTGCTACCAATTCCCACAGGTGTTCCAACTTGTCTGGATTACTTACAACCCCCTCTGTTTGGATAAAAGTATTGTTGGAACACACTGTGGTACCGTACCCTCGTGAGCATTATTTGAACAGTATTGTACTGCAGAAAGTAGTGTGTTGCTATAAAAATGGCGGGAAAAAGGCAATTAACAATGGACGAGAGACAGACCATCATAACATTTAAGAATGTTGGTCTTTCCTACAGAGAAATTGCGAAGAAAGTCAAGGTGTCAGTTAGTACAGTATTCTTCACCATCAATAGGCACTTAGAAACTGGGGGAAACTCTGACAGGAAGAGGTCTGGCAGACCCAAAGCCACAACAGAATCAGAAGACAAGTTTCTGAGAGTCAACAGCTTGCGTGATAGGCGGCTCACAGGACAACAGCTTCAAGCACAGCTTAATAGTGGTCGTAATAAGCAAGTCTCAGTTTCAACTGTAAAGAGAAGACTTGGAGCTGCAGGTTTGACAGGTCGAGTTGCAGCAAGAAAGCCATTGCTAAGACGTCAGAATAAGAAAAAGAGGCTTGCCTGGGCTAAGAAACATCGTCAATGGACTACTGAAGACTGGAAGAAGGTGTTATGCACTGATGAATCAAAATTTGAAATTTTCAGTTCATCACGCAGGATTTTTGTACTCCGTCGAGTAGGCGAAAGGATGGTTCCTCAGTGTGTGTGACATCAACTGTCAAACATGGAGGAGGAAGCGTGATGGTCTGGGGCTGTTTTGCTGGATCCAGGGTCGGTGATTTGTACAGAGTGAAAGGCACCCTGAACCTAAACGGCTACCACAGCATTTTGCAGCGCCATGCAGTACCCTCTGGTATGCGCCTAGTTGGTCAGGAGTTCATCCTACAGCAAGATAATGACCCAAAACATAAGTCCAAGCTATGCCAGAACTACCTTAGCAAAAAAGAACAAGATAGTAAGCTTAAAAACATGGAGTGGCCAGCACAGTCACCAGACTTAAAGGACAATTCCGGCGCAAAACGAACCTCTTCAAAGCTCCAAACTCATTGGATTAGCATGAAAACATGTCCCAGAGAGCGACAGAGTAGGTACACATCAGTTAATAACCCCTAGGTTCGTTTTGCGCCGGAATTGTCCTTTAAAACCCATTGAGCTGGTTTGGGATGAACTGGACAGAAAAGTGAAAGCAAAGCAACCTATAAGTGCCACACATTTATGGGAACTTCTGCAACAGAGCTGGGAAGAACTTTCTGAAGAATATTTGATTATCATTGTAGAAAGAATGCCACGAGGGAGTTCAGCTGTTATATCTGCCAAAGGGGGCTACTTTGATGAGTCAAAAATTTAGAATACATTTTGGTTTATAAATTGATTCCATGATTTCTTTTTTAACTTCAATTATTTATTTGTTCTATTCTTTCATTTCAGAGTACAATAAGACATTGAACTGCATGAATTTCAATAAAAACCTGAAAAAATTGGGGTGTTCTAAAACTTTTGACCAGTAGTGTATATAGAAGGTCCGGGGTTCTAGTCCGACCTGGACGACTTTCCAGCAAGTCTTCCCCCTCTCTCTCCCCTTTCATATCTGGCTGTCCTTTCCATTATAAGGCTGAAATGACCCAACCCCCACCCACCTGATCTTAAACTAAAAACTTAAAGTTTAATTGAGAAAGTTCTTTGTATGCATTACTGTGCATCATCTACTGTGACTCTGCATATAAAACATCATTTTATCTATTCTACTTTTTCGTCTGTGAATTGACTGAATTGATTGGGCTCGACAGCCAAAGGCCTTCCAGGATTTGCATTATGTCTATTGTTTTTGCGATACAGCAGAGTATAACTTCATATAACTATAGTTTTGATAATGTATTGTGTAATATAAATTGATTTAGAGAAGAAGAAAGCGAACGATGCCGGTGTAATATTTCTTCATTTATGAACTAAATTTAATGGCCAATTGAAGAAGTGTTCTCCTGTCGGCTAACATTTATGCTGGTGCTGTGAAGAGACAATAGAGTGTGTGGAAAACAGACATCTTTTGATTGTGCTGGAGATTGTGTTACATTCAGTTGGGGCCCTGGGCACTGATGGAGAATGGTTTTAGCACTTATATTTTAACAATGCAGTTATGTTTGTTTTTTTTCCCCCAAACATTATCAGACAGGCCCAGAAACCATCTCATGTCCTCCATCCGTGTCAGCTCCTCCCCTCAGGCAGAGCGTACAGGCTTCCCCTGAGCAGGCTTGTTTCTCCCAACTCGTCACATACTGAGGTTTGGTCAGAGGCCCTCAGCGTCAGATACCAACGCACACGGCACCCTTTAGCGCCTGTATGGGTCGACCCGGGCAGAGCAACTGCTCGACTGTGGCGCTGGAAGAGGACATAGTAAGAAAGAGGGACAATGGTAGGGACTGAAACTCTGCATACGGAGGCAGGTTGGGGTAGTTATTAGGTCAAACACCACAGGACTTTCACCCAGGGGGCCCAGGGTATGTGTCCCATGTGTCACTTAAACATACATCTTTTAACCCCACCTATGATCTTTTCCTAACACCTAAGTGTTTTTACCCTGCATGTTGCAAAAAAGGCGCAGTGGGGTCCTGACCAAGCGTGGTGACAAATGACGTCATAGGGATAGCCAAAGCGTTAAAAAGTGATGCCAAGGGGGCCTAAAGTCTTCTGGTCTTATCTTATATTGTGGCTGGCTCAAACTATTTGTTTTCCATTTCTGTAGGGGATGTTCTCCAAGGTTTCAGCTCTCCGTGTTGTTGAGATGTAGCATGATGCGGTTTTTAAAACACTACATGCAGCACTATCTGGCCAGAGGACTCACACTGCTTTATGTAATCCAATAATGTAGATGTACAGTGTGTACATACTGTACATAATGCCTCAATTTATTCAGACGTAAATGAGAAATCATTCCATTTAGATCTGAAGATAAGAAGAAACGTTATTGTGATTATACTGCTGTACAAGACAACGATACAACGATACAACAACATTACGATGGCACTCTCAGTACTTAATGCACAGATAAACAATGATGCAAGCATGCATCAGCAGCATTTGGCACCCTGCATTCCCTCCAAAGAAACATTGTTTGAGTGATTATTTCCAATACCTTCTAAAAGGTCAGCAGCTCCTTTAAAATAAGCAAGCCAGTCGTTACTTTTGATGTTCGCTGTATTGTTAAAACAATAGAAAGCCAGAATTTCCTTTATCCATCTGAATTTCTGCCCACAAACAATACTCTCTGCAGGGGAGCGTAGCCTTTCTGGTGTGACAAAGGGAGTTACTATGGCGGTGCCAGATAGTGGAGCTCCATTTTTCGGATAACTGTCTGTTTGTATTTCCTCTCTGTGCTGAGGTGCCAAATGAGAGCATTATGGAGTTGCTTTTGTGTGCTTTTGCGTCTGTGGTGACCCAGTTGAATGAACAATAGGCAGAGGTCCAGATAAACTGGCTCCAAACTCCTCTGCAGGCTCCCAAAAAACATTTCTCAGATAGGGAAAGTTTGAGCCCCCTGTAGCATGAAATGCATGCATTAGATCTTTGTATTTGCTCAACTTATGAAATTCCTGGTTGCTGTCAAATCAATAAAGAGATATGGACTATATTTATGAAAAGGTCTGAGGAACTCTGAAGATTACATTTTCAAGGCAGGCATCAGAACAAAGCCATCCATTTCATTTAACAGCATTTAGTATTCAAATGTCAGACTCTCCAACCTTTTTTCATTTCAAAATTTACAATTCATGATTATATCAAGTAACAATGTATTTCAACCCTTTGAGCATACAGTTAATACTGAAAAATACTCAGTAATAGGTCTTCCCTTTGAATGTCATCCAACATTACAAATGAGTTCCTCTGATGCAGACGGATTTAAATATCAAACACAAAGACCAAAACATGACCCGTACTATAAATATCAGCTTTGAACACACAGGTACTATCAAAGACAGCAGCAATAGCATTGATATAAATGGATACAAATATGAATAGACATATGATATATTATAGTCTTGTTAAGTCCTGAGATTACAGTTTGAAAAATAAAATGTAATTATTAAGTATATATGGGGTATCAATAAAATACATCCTGGGTTCTGGGTACAGGTTATCGTATAAATAGATAACAACTATGTGTTTAATAGAGAAAGTTTTACTCTCACTTAATAAACATAAGATACAGTAGTTTTCTTAATGGGTTATTAGACATGGAAAGTCTTTTTATTAAAAAATGTTGAAAGCTTTTCATTGTTATGGTTCGCATTATTGTTGCTGGGGAACAAAACATCAAGCTAGAACGATGTGCATGTATAAAACGGTTTATGTCTTTGAAATGATGATAAAATATTGTAAAGAAAAAAAACGTAATGCAGTTTTGGGGTAATATCAATCGGTAAATCAAAGCTGACATTAGTAAAGACCTTCACCCAGAAATTAAATGTCTTGCAGTTTATTATTGGACAACATACAGTATAAAGAATAGCGTGGTGAACTATTTCCCCTTTCAGTCAAGTCAATATATCGTTATTTTATATTTATATTATTTTATTCATGTCATTTCTATAAAGTTCTCCTTTTCATTAGCTATTATAGCTTTTGCTAAAAATGACACAAAGGCTAAGCCCGTTGTATCCACACTGTAATTACCTAATATGTACTGGGTAATTACAAAAGTAAAAACAGTAATTTAGTTCAGGGTTCCTTCCAAATGTGTTATTGCTTACTCCTTGGCCTTTAGTAAGTATTCCATTCCAGAATACTGACACTGTACTGGATGGGCTGTAATCTAAAGGGCTATCCATTTAAGTTTTGCTTCTTTTTTTGTCATACTTTCCTACTTCTGCTTCTACTGAAATTAGAATAAAATAAGACTTACCCAGTTGATTGTTGTGGATGACATGCATATCATCTTGGCTCTAAAAAGAGAGAAAGACTTCAATAATTACAGCAACAAAAATATCTTTAAACACATCTTCAAATAATGACCTATATACATACACGTTTGTTTGTACAAAAGATGCAGAAACTGTCGGAAAACGGCTTGTGCGAAGATGCTTAGTTTCAGCTAAATACTCCATTGCATCTTCCTAATCACTAATTAAGACTTAGTGATACTAAATATGGAAAGCCCTAAGGGTTATTTGGTGTAATAATGGGTGATACCCCACATCATTAGTCCTTCCTAATTGTGTGGGTTTTGTGCCTGCAGCATTTAGGCTCTGCGCATTCGGCTCAATTAAGGCGTTCAACACTGTTCCACCACCAGAGCTGTCAGCGCACGTGGAAGACCACGGGGGGGGGGATGAGTAAATCAATCAAAAGATGAGCAAACTTTGAAGAGCTGTCTTTTACCTCCATCTTT
The DNA here is from genome assembly GCF_010015445.1 of Perca fluviatilis. Classification (NCBI taxonomy): domain Eukaryota; kingdom Metazoa; phylum Chordata; class Actinopteri; order Perciformes; family Percidae; genus Perca; species Perca fluviatilis. The sequence goes on along the minus strand of NC_053113.1, from coordinate 39,084,590 downwards.
CAGAGGAAACCTTTCAGTCGTGGGAGAAAGCGAGAACATGTGAGTTCCGGCTGTTTCCAGAAGTCTAGAGCAAGAATGGCAGAGTATTTATAGATAATGACAAACTGAGGCCTGTTTTGATTTATGACTTCCTCTAGACTAACAATCATTTTACTGGCAAGCTGTTGCAGCATTCAGAGAGCTTAACAAAGTCATAAATTCACTTTCAATGGGTGTGGTGCTGTGGTTACAGGGAATCACAGCAGTTTGGTGGCAGTTGTGTAGTAAACGTCTATATGCAACTCGCTATATCAGCACATTTGGAGGGCTGGCAATTTTCATACAGTAATAGAGAACAACCTATCAATTTCATGCCAATGAACACTTTCCTGAAAATGTCATGACTACAAATCATTATTATTATTTTTTTTGTTTCCTGCACTTCCTATCTTTCCTATTATATTCATCAAGTCCTGAATCGAGCGTTTGGACAAACATCGCACTGGCATATTTTTACATGTACAAATACAGTAATAGTAGAAAATTATGCACAGCGAGGATTCGTGCATATATGAGGCTTTCGATCTTCTCTTTTTTCCAGGTGATCAGAGTTAAAGGCAAATATATGCACAGGCAGACAAGATCATATCAGGGTGATTTAATTCAGTGGGTACAAGACATCAGCTTAATTGGACTCAGTAGCATTAGTCATGCCCGCAAGGTTTCTGTCTCATCTTATCACACACTACTCCTCTGAAATCATTTCCTCAGCTGAAGAGAGAGGGCACCTCAAGGAAAAAAAATGCATCTCATAAGGCAGGGGAATCTGATTCGTTATCAGATAATTACTCTTGTAAAATCTTTTCAACTTGGGAAAATATATTATAGCGACAGGCAAATACTCCTAAAACAAATTTGTCTGGATGAATATGGTAGTTGTGACAGAAAAGTGGCAGGTGCAAAGTTTTTTTACTCACTCTCCTCCAGCACAACTCAACTCTCAGGCAGCGAGGAAACAGAAAATCACTGTCAAACTAAATGAATCAAGACCTCCAGTGTGATTAATTAACTGGTCGGTGAACATTCCAGTTTGTGAGTGTGTGTGTGTGTGTGTGTGTGTGTGTGTGTGTGTAACTGTGCGTCTGTAATGTGTGCATGTGAGTCTACTACATGAATTTCCATGACCCTACTGTAGATAAGACCTAATGTTTGATGACAGGTTTTAATGAGACTTTAATGAGAAATCTCCAAATCTAGCCGAACTGTAGATACCCCGAGTCTGTTATACATCAATATGTAATGTTGTGCATGTTTCAGGAGCTCTTTCGTAATGAGCTGTTTTAATATAAAAGCTGTGTTTAGTCCCCAAAAAAGGCAGCCTTTCTCATTCATTTCATTTAGAGCACTATTTTTGGCACAGGCTGTCTCCTAATGCAGCTGCCACAGGCTCATCTGGCAATAGTTGAAGCTGGCTCAGCTTTTCCACAGCACGCATCATCCAGCAAGGCATTGCTTTGGTCAATCAGTTACATGCAAGTGCACATTCTTTGTACTGTAGATTACTTTTTACTGTTACTTATTACTGATTACGTGGCGATCACTGTGGAGGATAAAGTGTTGCTGGGATAACTTTACAAAGTTGTAAAATCTTGTCTTCCAGTATTTATACTTATTTTTTGCTTTCCTACATTTTTCATGGCCACTTTGCATTTACAAGTGATAATTTACACAAGATAGAGATTGAAATATCATGAAATGATGTCAAATTATCTTCATTCAGCCTAATCAATAGAAGTAAAACCCAAACAACACTAAATAACTTTTTTTTTAAGTTTTTGGTTTATTGACACTATTCTTATATATATATATATATATATATATATATATATATATATGTATGTTAGGGGGGGAATCACCAGAGGCCTCACGATACAATATCATCACGATACGATATTATTATCGCAATAATATCGTATCGTATTCTGCGATATATTGCAATGTATTACCTTTTTTCCAACTTCAAATTTTTCCCAATTTCAAATGATGTCCCCAAATGAAAATGTTGTCAACATCTGTTTTATCGAAAAAGACACATTTCTCTGTTTGTTCATCTCACTTCAATTTTATTGCTGCAAAATGGGATTGTCAAGCAGACAGACTGACCAAAATTGAAAAATAATGTACATTTCAGAATTTTACAAAAAAGGCCTTTTCAGGGAACAAGAAATGGGTTAACAATGTAAAGCTGTTCTGCAGAAATGGAGGTTGATCAAGCTTTGAAAGTTGGTGCTACCAATTCCCACAGGTGTTCCAACTTGTCTGGATTACTTACAACCCCCTCTGTTGGTATAAAAGTATTGTTGGAACACACTGTGGTACCGTACCCTCATGAGCATTATTTTAACAGTATTGTACTGCAGAAAGTAGTGTGTTGCTATAAAAATGGCGGGAAAAAGGCAATTAACAATGGAAGAGAGACAGACCATCATAACATTTAAGAATGTTGGTCTTTCCTACAGAGAAATTGAAGGTGTCAGTGAGTACAGTATTCTTCACCATCAAAAGGCACTTAGAAACTGGGGGAAACTCTGACAGGAAGAGGTCTGGCAGAACCAAAGCCACAACAGAATCAGAAGACAAGTTTCTGAGAGTCAACAGCTTGCGTGATAGGCAGCTCACAGGACAACAGCTTCAAGCACAGCTTAATAGTGGTCGTAATAAGCAAGTCTCAGTTTCAACTGTAAAGAGAAGACTTGGAGCTGCAGGTTTGACAGGTCGAGTTGCAGCAAGAAAGCCATTGTTAAGACGTCAGAATAAGAAAAAGAGGCTTGCCTGGGCTAAGAAACATTGTCAATGGACTACTGAAGACTGGAAGAAGGTGTTATGGACTGATGAATCAAAATTTGAAATCTTCGGTTCATCACGCAGGATTTTTGTACGCCGTCGAGTAGGCAAAAGGATGGTTCCTCAGTGTGTGTGACATCAACTGTCAAACATGGAGGAGGAAGCGTGATGGTCTGGGGCTGTTTCGCTGGATCCAGGGTCGGTGATTTGTACAGAGTGAAAGGCACCCTGAACCAAAATGGCTACCACAGCATTTTGCAGCGCCATGCAGTACCCTCTGGTATGCGCCTAGTTGGTCAGGAGTTCATCCTACAGCAAGATAATGACCCAAAACATAAGTCCAAGCTATGCCAGAACTACCTTAGCAAAAAAGAACAAGATGGTAAGCTTAAAAACATGGAGTGGCCAGCACAGTCACCAGACTTAAACCCCATTGAGCTGGTTTGGGATGAACTGGACAGAAAAGTGAATGCAAAGCAACCTACAAGTGCCACACATTTATGGGAACTTCTGCAACAGAGTTGGGAAGAACTTTCTGAAGAATATTTGATTATCATTGTAGAAAGAATGCTACGAGTGTGTTCAGCTGTTATATCTGCCAAAGGGGGCTACTTTGATGAGTCAAAAATTTAGAATACATTTTGGTTTATAAATTGATTCGATGATTTATTTTTTAACTTAAATTGTTCATTTGTTCTATTCTTTCATTTCAGAGTACAATAAGACACTGAACTGCATGAATTTCAATAAAAACCTGGAAAAATTGTTGAAAAAACAACCTGTTTACAACAAGATTAATGTTCCAAAAATGTACATGGTCAAAAATACTTATTGGACCTTTAACAAAATACTTTTCTTTTTTTAAATCCATCTCCTTGGCCACACTCCAAAAATCCCTGCAGTTGAGTGACACCAGGGCTACAAATCGTTCTCTGGTAAATGATCCAATATTCTGCGGAAGAGTGAACTCCGATCAAGTCGAACATCATTTTTGCAATTATCGAGAGATGAATTATTGTTAGCTCACAGAACTCGTCTCTTTTTGGCCTTCTATGCTTCTGCATGCAGGTAACGCTCTCTTTAATCCCATCTGACAGCCGGCTGTCAGCCATTTGCAGCGGGAATCAGACACCCATAGGTGTTAAAAAGGAATTGCTAGGAGTCTACACTGACTATCTAAAAGGGGTAAGTTTCACCATGCCTCGAGCGCTTTTGGTCAGTGGCACCTCAGCACTGTTGCAGACAGACAGAAAGATTGTGCCTCATCTAGTTTAACCTCAGAACTACAGAAGCACGGCGGCTAAGGTTTTCTCGGCTGAGGTGTACATGGGTAAACTCCTTGAGAGCGATGCACAACCTACTTAATGGGATTGTTATGTAATAAAGGACACCCGCAAAGCCAACCCTTTGAGGCCTGTCTTTGATTTAGAGGCTCTTCACATACACACACGGCAGAGCTCCTGCCCCCTGCTACATCTCTCACTCCCTAGGGCACAGACGCTCCACTCATGTCAGTGACCCGTCAGGTCCCATTAGCTTTCTGTTCACTGATGGGAGGCATGATTCAAGGTTGCAGGATTGTCTGATATTTGACATGTGAGGAAAATGTGGCTGGCTGTCTAGAAAGACTTTGAGCACTTTACGTACCTGAGGACACCATTATTCATGTTTCCCCCTCCACATTTACATTAACTGAGGACCAAATGATTTGTCGGTAAAATGCAAATTGCCAGCTTCATTTTGAGGATGCTTTCAGATCTACTGAGCGGTTTAAGAATAAAAATGCCTTTTGCATTGCTCCTCCATGTCATGGTGCCAAACGAACTGACAGATTAAAATTTTATTCAATAGTAGCAAGCAAAAGCTCTTAATGTGTGATGACGTAAAGACTTGGACTGTCTGCTGCCTTTGAACGTCAGCAGGCAATTCTTTCCAGATTTTCTTCATAGCCTTTTTCTGCATTCTGTTGACTTCAATTGGAAATTAGGAGGGGAAAAGTTAAACTGTTAATGATAATAACCATTCCCCCCATGTGCATGATGATGTGTCCAACAGTAACTTTTAGAAGTCAATTTCAACCTGGCAACCAAGGACCTCTGTAACTGACCTTTCACTAAGGCCTATCAAGCCTGGCTTTGCCTCCTCTTCTCACACATCATCAAATATGCAGTTTACAAAGATTACAGTGGCAGATAGAATGAGTCTGGCCACTCTCCATTGACAAGTGTTAACTTCCTTGAAGGCAGGTACTCTGTTGAAGTTTAAAACTATTGGATCTGCCCAGAGCCACTCTGGATCTGCCAGAACCAATCGCTAACGTTTGTTCGTGACGTATGTCATGCACCTGTGCAACAGGAGGGGAGACCGACAACATTCGGCTTTTATTTAGCATTAGCATCGCTAGCGTTAGCCTTAGCCAACTCCTTCACCGCTAATGGAGCGAGCTGGAAAATCAAACTGTTCCCGAACCCCGTGGGGAGGAGGGCCACAACATCATGGCCACCGACACAACGCAGCAAAGATTGTTCTTGCTCAGGCTTTGACTTCTGGATATTCGGCAGCGTTGTCACAACGGACCGAATGGCTTCGCTCGCATCTTTCTAGCACATCCTCAACGTCATCGTTCTCAGCCACTCCCTCTGTTCGCTGATTGGACCACCAAATATTTGGCCGGAGAAAACCCAAGAATATACCGCGAACCCAGACAGAGTACTGAAGGGAAATGAAAACTGAGCGGAAGTATGTAGGAGGGCGGAGCCAGGCTACACTGTTCTGGCATGTGGAGCCAAAGTTTGACAGACCTGCCGGGCCTAGGTAGTTACGGTTGCTAAGCTATGATTGAACAATCTCAGTTCAGGGGATGGATTTATATAATTGGATGGTATCCATAGCAACAAGCATCATCCTGTCCCCCGTGATGTGTGTTGAGCGTCTAAAGTAGGGCTGGGCGATATAGAGAAAATCATATATGACGATATTCTTGACCAAATACCTTGATGTCGATATTGCAACAATATTGTATGGTTGACTATTGGTGCTTTAAAAAAAATGTTATTTACACAATGAGATTTTTGATAAATAATCTCCAGAAATGATTTAATGACTAAGTGGGTAAAGGTAAATAATAGAACAGCTAGAACAGTCTGGTAAGTTCATCACGTAAGGGATAATCACCTCAAGGCAGGGCAATAAACAGTTTGATATGCCCGGCTTGTGAACGGATAACCTGTCATTCCAGGGCCCCGTCTTCAATTGTAAGCCGCTCCTCATCTGTCAGATCTCGGAAACGGGTACCCTGGGCCTTGTCTTTTTCTTTTGTCATGTCATCCTCGTCGCTCTTCAACCAGTCCTCAAATGTCTTCCCTACTCCAAATATATTAAAATTGACAATGAATTTGTCCATTTTAAAGACACTGTAATATTTAGAACTAGCCTACAGAGAATAATGTTAGCTCAACTGTAGCTCAACTGTAGCTAACGTTAATAGTTTCTATAGCAACCACACAAGGCTGCATCTGATCACTAACGTTAGTTTAATAAGGTAGTTGCTACATTGTATCTCGCTTGCAAAACTATGTATCGACTGACCCTCCAATAGCTTTCAGACACATTTTAGAAACTTTTTTTAAACAAGGTTTATTTTTACAATGGACCTCATGTTTGAAATTTCTGTGATAGAAAAAAAAATACAAGCGGCGTATTGATCTACTATTTGATGACGCTGTACTCAGTCAGCGGGCAATACACAGCGGGCAATATGCCGGGTTAATGCCCTCCTCCCAGCCAATCAGAATCAAGCATTCTTAAACGAAGTAGAATAATTTACTGTAATGCAGCCTTTAAAACCAGGAAAAGACAACACTTACCATATTACGATATCCAAAATCTAAGACGATAACTAGTCTCATATCACGATATCGATATAACATCGATATATTTCCCAGCCCTACCCTAGAGCACTTTGAGTGTCTATGATAAAGCGCTATATAAAATAAATAACAAATTATTATTATTAGTAAAGTAGGTAGCAATGAACACTGAAGTAGGCCACTATTACCCATCTAAATTATGTTATATCTATGAGTTAAAGGTTTGTGTATGTGTTCTATGTTTGTGTGGCGTGAAGGGGCTACAACTTACATTTCATTGGGATATAAATAAATGAAACTTGTAAACAACTTCAAATGGCACACTTTTTTCCTTTAAGATGCCTTTCTTTTTTCCCCTCTCTCTTTGTATACCAGACTACAATGGACACTTGGATTTGATTTTCAAATCGGGAATATAAAAGTGAGAGTGACTAATGTTGCTGGATTTAAATTTCACATTTGCAAGGTAATGTAATCAGCGGGATAAATTACAATCGGCTGAATATTTAACTCCTGCAAGCCTGGTTTAATCTACAGTGCAAATCTGTCTGCAGACGCAAGGCAAATCTGGAAAAAAAGGCTCTTTGCTGTCCAGAATGTAGTTGTTTGCCAGGATATTGCCAGATTTCTTTTTTTCTTTAAGATTATTTTTTGGGCATTTTAGGCCTTTATTTATAGGACAGCTGAAGACATGAAAGGTTTGAGAGAAAGGTAAGCTCATTTTGTTGAGTACAGTTTTGGTGAGTTCTTGTATAGTGCACCTGTTGCAAAATGCTTTCTACCTCCTGTAAAATGTTGTAGCTGCCTTCTCTTGGTCATCAGCCACGTCACTCTAAGGCCGGCTACACACTGGCTGCGTGGTGTGAGCGTGGCGTTTCCGTTGCGTGTCAGTTGTGTGGCGGCTGCGTGGCATTTTCTGTCTTTACACACCAGAAACGTGTCTGCTGCTGCTGCTAGCCTTGTCTGGACACATGGATGTTTCCCATTGATTACTGAACTCAAGCAGTAGTATACTTCATGTTAAACATAAATATATACTGATCTGATTACAGCAAAGACAACATCAGTAGTATTGATGGCAAAATAGGCTAGAGAATATTTCTTTTTGTATTGACAGGTGCAATATTTGAAAATACATTTTTTTTTTATTTCATTTTATATCTGCATGTATGTCAAAAGCTACAGACTTTCAAACATCAAAATGTCATTTATTAATATGTATTTGTGTCAAAATGACAAACATCTTTTCCTATTCTATTTTTCCTGGAAACGCTTCCAACACGCTTGCGTGTCACATGAAAAATAGGCCTTGGTTCTATTTCTAGCATGAGCCGTGCGTGTCATGCAGGCAGTGTGCACGCTCTAACCTGTTAACATGGGAGCCGAAATAAAAACAGACACGCCACGCAGCAAAATTCTTTTTCAACAATGGAAGCATAGGTTACTCAGAGCGTGTGGTGTATTATTTCTGTTTCTTTAAAGGTGCCCTGCCATACAAAACCGTTTTTACTTGCATTTTTTGAAATATGTTAGGTCCATATGTGTTTGTGTTATGTGGTGAATGTGAAAATGAACTGCTACCTCCTCTGTCAGCTCTAGCCACTGAAAAGAAATAAGCAGAGAAATCAGGCCAATTACAAAAGCTGGTCAGTCTGACATCATATTGCCTGAGCTCATTACTATTCATGAGCTCGCCCAGTTGGGCTGGGTAAAGGATTCTGACAGCCAGGCTCTCATTGGCTAGCTGTTAGCCAATCAGATTCAAACAGCTTAGTCTGTTGAATATTAATGAGAACTGGCAGAAATCGAGCTGACTCTTCCTGTAGGCTTTCTATACCACGCTAGAATGGCTTGAAACAAGGTAACCAAGGCATTTTTTCCACAAAAAAATCTTACAGAGTCCATGGTAGACCTTCAGACATTACCACAAAGTAATGATATACATGTGGCAGGTCACCTTTAAAAGTTTCTACTTCTCTTTACCTCAGGTCTACTTGTGTCAGTATCAATACCAGTCGTGTGTGTTATTCTATAAAGTTGATAGGTTAGTATTGGTATGTAATGTATAGGTTTCATCCTCTCACACAGTTCAGCAGGGACACTCAGTCAGAAGACTGTACTCCGAGGGATTCAGCTTTGTTTTGCTAAGCACAGAAAAAAAAAACTGTTGCCAACAGAAGCGACCAGACCGTACAAAATTGTTGACCGTGGTCCAAATCTGGTTGCCTGGGACAACGGGGCAACCGTTACAATCAAGCCCTGCTGTGGAAGTAATTTAGTTTCACAGTATGCTCCCTGGCCTCCACATAAGATGGCTGATGGATATTTTTTACCGGATTTTAGACATAAAACGTTTTGGTTACAAATGAAAACTTTACTCAGCTTTCTGGACTATAGCTCAGTATTTTGGTTTACTTGAGCGGTTTGCAATCTCAACCTGTATCTGTTTATGATCACTCAAACTGATCACTCCAACTCAAAAGAAACTAATAGCAAACACTCAAAGTAAATTAAATTAGTTGGCACAAGAGAAGTTGTTTCCAAAACATTTTTTTTTAATTAAGGGTGGTTAGTGCCAACAGAAAAAAACTAATCATTTCAGTTTGAATACTAATTTAAATGAAATTGGTTTGCTTTGCTGATACAGCATACATACAGTATCTGCTCTGTAAATAACTTGTCCTGCGTTTTCCTTTAAGAGGGCGCCTCTCCCCGTAGTTTTGCACTAATATGACATGATACCGTTCTGATAATCTGTCTACGTCGACACCTTATTTGATACGTCAAATCTTTCATAAAGCAGTAACGTCAGCGTTCTGTCGCAGACTGAACAGACGGACACACTGCCAGCAGCCAGCAGCCAACACTACAACCTCAACTTTTTTTCTTCCTTTTAATAATCCCATTAATATTTGTGTTGACTGCAAAAAGGGACTGTACTGATATCGCGAGATAACTTCACCTCAACCAGTAATATCGCTAGAGGTTATTAATTAATCAAATAATCGTTGCATCGAATCGTGGACATGGACGATGCTGCATCGATAATCGGCAGGTTCATAATCGATTATTTCTGTTTACAATTTAATATAGGCCTAACAACATTTCTGTTTACATAGTCTGTTATGTTTTGCACATTCAGGAAGTGCCATGTGCTCAGTGCTGTAGTTTTATGCATCCAATGTATTTAGTATTAGAGCACTGCAGAATGTTTGGTTTTTGAAGCTTGAAAAGCTATGAATTAAATATCCTAAATGGCTTTAATAGGAAAATGTATTTTACGCATAGCGAAGCATTGAGATATCGAATCGAAGACATGATAATCGTAATCGAATAGAAAGACCAGTGAAGATTCACACCTCTAAATATCGCCACGTTATCGCCAGATCTTATCACACCTCTAGCATTTCTGTTAAAGGTATGCCATTTATATGAATTGTAACTGTACCGCTTCAGAAGGAACACAGCCAAGTACACAGTTTATAACTTGTTAACACCTTCTGCTAGTTTTTGCTATATATAGCTTGAATATTAAAAATTCTGACTTTTGCAACTCTAGCCTTATCCAAATAATATGGTTCCAGAAAAAGATAATGATAATGGATGCAGGCGAGTGTGTACGGCTGATAAGCACAGCTTTTGTCCAGTTGCAGTGGAATCTCCAGGTGCACACTGGCAGCATTCATGCAGATTTGTAATGACAGAAAGATTTTTTTTTTTTCTGCTGAGATAAGGTCACTGCAGAAGAGTTGAGGCAGTGATTCTGACATCACTCACATATCACTCCTTGAGTTTTATTTTCTGCCCAACAACTGCTCAAGGTAATGAGATGCTGGAGAATAAGAAAAGCTTGTATGCGTGTAGTGACAGCTATTTAGGCAGCACAGATGAAAGCTCGAAAACAAATCTTTGCAAAATGATGATTGACAGAAAGCATGCCAACCTGCAAACAACAGAGAAGATGGTATTCTCCAGTTAGACGTGATGACTTTAATGGAGTGTGTCGTGAAGGAAGGCAGCAGCTATTTTCCTTCAAGACTGGTCATTATGCCAACAACAGAATGACATTTACGATTCAGTGCAATCTATACAGAGCTGAAGATCTCTGCTCTTCAAAAAACAAAGGGTGGCAAATAAGAAGTGTATGTCTCTTATGTGGATTACAAGTTTACACTAGTGTTATTCTGGCATAATTTGGAATTGAAATACATGTGCCGTTCCTGTCACCTCCTGCACAGCCTTGGAAGGTCCAGTGTGTAACGTGTTTAGTTGTTCATTATCAAAATCTGTGTTGCCCGTTCACCAACTTGTCCTTTTTCATGAATATTTACCTCCACCATCAATTCCTAGTATTCCTATTGGCTTGAAATTTTACATTTGCAATTGCATGAACTGGGGTAGACGCTCCATATTCATGCTCCATCTTGAAATATGTTAGGCGGTAAGGGACATACAGGACGTACTGCTCCGCCTTTCGCGTTTTCGCTGTCACATGATAAACTTACAGGTGCTGCTAATTAGAGGTCGACCGATAGTGGATTTTACCGATACAGATAGCTAGGTTGGGCCGTATTTGCCGATAACCGATTAATCGACCGATAGTATTTAGAATTGATAATGGATAAAACAGTTGACAAAATACATAAATTTTTTTTAAAAAAGTCCAGACGCTTTTGCCAATAATCAAAATAATAATGTCATATTTATTGATATTACACCCACAGCAATGCTACACAAGCATGTGTGTTGTCTAAAACAGTTCTCCTACATATTTAGAGTCATCCAGTGCAAAAATATATATATATATATATAAATAAATGTGGATAACGTTAGTGATAGCGACATGCTTGCTACAGTCGCATTTCTAGAGATGAATCGGCGAAAACACGTTTTATTTCAATGAGTCACTTTGTTTTAACGCCGCTGGGCGCTCCCTCTCTCCAGTCTCTCTCTATCTCGCGCCACCATATAACGCTACCGTGCTTTTGGGCAGTTGTTGATGCTCCTCCGCTGAGGATTTTAAAATGAATGCGCTGTAGATTCTACACATCTCAATTCTCCAGCGGAAGCCACTAGACGGATCGTGGACGATTTGGGTCGGACTTGCGTTTATTTTTGTCAGTGTTTAACCGCTTGAGGTAAGTTAGCCTACTAATAATGTTTAGCGTCATCTCAGCCTCGAAAGCAAACAAACATACTGTTGTGCTGTTCTTTCTCTACTAATGCAGCCATCTATTCAAAAAATTAATAACTTTATAATGATATGACAAAATGTACTGTATACATACCTTTTTGCTGTCAATGCTTTAAACGTAGGCCTGTCACGATAGTCAATAAATCAATTAATCGCACGATAAAAAAAATGAGCTCGATAATTTTTCCGGCCGCGATAATTTCCATTTGCATGCTTGTTTGTTTTTCTCGTCTCTCTCTACCAGAGAGACTGGAGGACCACTCTCGGTTCCTTAGCGTAACGAGGAGTGAACCCTCTTGTCAGTCGCATGGTCTTTGGGAAGTGGGACTCCTGGCGGAGAGAGAGACAGAGACAGAAAACGCTAGTTGAGAGTTGGGGCAGGGTTTCCGCAGGCACTATCGCTAAGGGGCGCCCAAAAACTAAACACGATATATGAGCGATATCAACCGTGTTACTCGGCGTCCTGTTTTCTCCCTTTCATTTCAAACCACACAGCTGACAACCTGCAGGTGGAGGCGGTGGAGACAGGCTCAGACATACACGCGGTTTCAGGAAAGTGGCTGCATGTGTTCGACAATGTACAGAACATTAAAGTGATGGTTCGGAGTAATTTCACCCTAGGGTCCTTTGCACCATGATCTCGAGCCAAACACCCCCCCAGAAGCTTTTTTCACCTGGGTCGAACATTGGGAGCGTTAGCGTAGCGTAGCGTTATCAGCTGAATAGCTTAGCGCAGAGGCTAATGGATCCGAAGTGTCTCTTAACATTACCCGACTAATAATGCCCGAAATGATACCAAACGTCTAAAGTAGTACAAATAGGTTATGCACATAAAACGATGGATTGTAAAATTTGTAAGTACACCAGAAGTTTATGTAAATAACACTTGCCTGCTGGCTTCTGCTCTCTGCTGCTGCTGCTGCTGCTGTTACTACCGGGCAGTAAGAGTGCTTAGGGACATCTACAAATTACAACACCGAAAAGAGATGCAACAAAAATATTTATTAATTTAATGATTAAATAAGGTAATGTCTCCAAACTTGCTAGTTATACTACAGCACTTACTTTAAAAAATAAGTTAAATAAAAAAATATTTTTGTTGCATCTCTTTTCGGTGTCGTAATTTGTAGATGTCCCTAAGCACTCGTCTTACAGCAGCAACAACAAAAGCAGAGAGCAGAAGCCAGCAGTTAAGTGTTATTTACATAAACTTCTGGTGTAAAATTTACAATCCATCGCTTTTATGAGAGCATAACCTATATATACTAGTGTAGACCTTTAGTATCATTTCGGCACTATTAGTTGTAATGTTAAAAATATACGAATCCATTACTTCTGCGTAAATATTTCACGGTAACGCTACTCTACGCTACGCTAACTCTCCCATTGTTAGACCCAGGTGAAAAAAGCTTCTGGGGGGGTGTTTGGCTCGAGGTCATGGTGCAAAGGACCCTAGGGTGAAATTACTCCGAACCATCACTTTAACGGTACAAGCCTACAGCTGTCCGCGGACACAGAGTGTGGAAAGTATGTCAGAGGTGTGTGTGTGTGTGTGTGTGTGTGTGTGTGTGTGTCGGCCCGCCCCCACGAAGCTCCGACCTGCAGAGGAGCAGAAGCCGCACCTTCGCCAAAATGAAGACTGAAAAAGAGAACTATTTTGGTACAAACATTTACTCGCCGTGTGGCAGATAGCCATATAGATAGATTATATTTATTAATTATATATTATTTATTTAATATTTAGTGTTAAATAATTGTAAAATGTAGTACAGAGTCTGTAGTCTATCGCACAAACACTCGAGGAATGCAGCAAACTTTTGACAGCCAGTAGGCTATGAATTGCCTGGGAGAACATGCGTGTCACAAACGGCAATTCCACAACTGTACATCAGCGTGAAAGACGACATACTAAAGGAGATCAAAGACATATTGTGGATATTTAAAATGTCTTCCAGTTCCAGTGTTAAATATTCTTTAGAAATAAAAGTGTATTGATCTTTGAAAAAGTGTACCTGCATTATTATGCCATTATCATTAGATGCAAATTGGTCTCTCAACGACAATATTATCGTTTATTGCAATAATTTCTGGGACAATTTATCGTCCAGCAAAATTTGTTATCGTGACAGGCCTATTTAAACGCGCATCTGATGTCAGCCTTCTCCGCACAGCATGTGCTCTCCGTGCAGCGCGCAGTAACACGTGTCGAAAATAAACACCACGAGGCATCAGTGATGTTTTATTTAGCCTCTAGAGGCCGCTATTGTAATGCATGATGCCAGCAGACCTTTCTCAGCTCTCGTGTACTGTGTAATGAATGACAGCAACGGACGCAACCAGGAAAAACTATCGGTATGGATTTTTGCCGATAACGATAGTTCCACCAATCAACTATCGGTGCTGATGAATCGGCAAAACCGATGAATCGGTCGACCTCTACTGCTAATGCTGCTAATGGGTATCGTAGCTCCCGGCCCCAGCAAATTTGAAGAAGCAAACATGGAGGACCACACGTATATAAAATCCAAATTTCAGGAACAGGAGTCTTCTTCTTCGCCCAGAAAAAGAAAATTGAAACGAGCAAAAGACCGTCTTTTTGAAGCGTGAAGGCTACCGTAGCTGTAATACCTACTTTGAACTACGTGGTGCGAGAGAGTTGATATATGATCTCAACGCTAGATGAGAGAAATTTCTACACAATGGACCAATATGAAGCTACCATTTAACCTGGAAAACACATGAAATAACTCAATGACCAGAGGTGTCAAGTAACGAAGTACAAATAATTCGTTACCTTACTTAAGTAGAAATTTTGGGTATCTATACTTTACTGGAGTAATTATTTTACAGCAGACTTTTTACTTCTACTCTTTACATTTTCACGCAATTATCTGTACTTTCTACTCCTTATTGATAGGTTTGGTATGTGTGCATGCAAATGTTTGAATGTATCTTATCTATTCTAAGGAGTTTCTAGAGACCAGTCAGTTTAAGATGATATGGTCTCATAGTGAAGCCTAGCTTAGAATGTGTGAATCTATTATGAGTTTGGGTACAACTTTCACACAGAGGAAAAAATAGCCTCGTTACTCATATTTCAGTTCTGCTTGTTTTCATTCTGGCTTGTCATCGTTCAAAAAAAACACACACACAAAAAAAGTTCTTTAATGTCGCCTTGTGCTCCTTTTTTTTTATAAACTTTTTATTGTTTTATATTTTTGAACATACAGAACAGACAAATACAATTGAACAAGGTGCTTCCTTTTTTTGTGGAGGTGGGGTAGTGCACTATAGGCCTCTGTGTGGCCTAAGCTTTTGTCCTTTTACCCCTTACATTACTTTGACTTTTATACTTTAAGTAGTTTTGAAACCAGTACTTTTACACTTTTACTTGAGTAAAAAGCTTGAGTTGATACTTCAACATCTACAGAGGTCTTTTCAAACCCTAGTATCTATACTTCTACTTGAGTAATGAATGTGAATACTTTTGACACCTCTGTCAATGACTCACAAAGATCAGCACTTTCAATTGCTTCTGCTGTACTGGTTGTGTTCTTATGTGTGTCGTATGACTGGTTTTTGCTTTTTCCCCAACATCTAGGAACATTGTCTGAAGGCAAAGTCGCCCCTTTCAGAATAAATCTTCCGGTTGTGGCGCTGCAATTTCTTTTAAAAGTGTCCTCATGCGTCTTGAGATGACCCGAATGGTGGCAGAGTGACAGGAACATTAACAAGTTGAAGTTATTCATTGGCTTTGCAGGACCCTCAGCAGGAAGTTTCTAAATAATTCATTAGTGTCGTCCTCGTGCATCCTCTCACTGTTTGGAGTCCTCTGAGTGCATGAGATCAAGGCACTTCTGCTCACATTAGCAAACTTGTAGTAGACTTGTTGTTTAGGCTTGAAGCCCTGAAGCAGCAGATAATCACGCCATGGTACCTGTGCTTGTCTTCGTCAACTACTCCAAGTCAGTCTAAGTTCAAACTGATGACAGTCATCAGAAGCTCCAGGCGGTCTTTAAAAGGAGGAGGGGGAGAGGATGCTAAAACATGTTCTGTATGCAAGCCACGGAGAGACAACCACTGAAAATTACTGCTGCAACCACGTGTCCTGCTTTACATATCATAAGCCTTTTGTAGCAATGTTATTGATCAAACAAAGCTTGTAACGTTTCAAATCCTGCCTGCAAACTGAGACGGATGATCATCTTTTCCTCCACCGTAAGGGAGCAAACAATAAGCCGCAGAATCACACTGAAAACATATTTATCACTTTTACAGACATGTTGTTGAAAGACTTCTGAGATCAGTGTTACCCATCACACACACACACACACACACACACACACACACACACACACACACACACACACACACACACACACACACACAGTCAAAAGTTTTAGAACACCCCAATTTTTCCAGGTTTTTTATTAAAATTCATGCAGTTCAATGTCTTATTGTACTCTGAAATGAAAGAATAGAACAATTTAAGTTAAAAAAAGAAATCATGGGGGGCGGCCTCTAGCTCACCCAGTAAGAGCGTACGCCCCGTGTTGGCTGAGTCCTGCAGCGGCGCAGGGTTTGAGTCTGCCTGCTGCCCTTTGCTGTGTGTCCCCCCCATCTCTCTCCCCCTTTCATATCTGTACACTTTCAAATAAAGGGAAAAGCCCCCAAAAAATAATCAAAAAATAAAAAATCATGGAATCAATTTATAAATCAAAATGTATTCAAAATTTTTGACTCATCAAAGTAGCCCCCTTTGGCAGATATAACAGCTGAACACACTCATGGCATTCTTTCTACAATGATAATCAAATATTCTTCAGAAAGTTCTTCCCAACTCTGTTGCAGAAGTTCCCATAAATGTGTGGCACTTGTAGGTTGCTTTGCTTTCACTTTTCTGTCCAGTTCATCCCAAACCAGCTCAATGGGGTTTAAGTCTGGTGACAGTGCTGGCCACTCCATGTTTTTAAGCTTACCATCTTGTTCTTTTTCCCTAAGGTAGTTAATTATCTTGCTGTAGGATGAACCACTGACCAACTAGGCGCATACCAGAGGGTACTGCATGGCGCTGCAAAATGCTGTGGTAGCCGTTTAGGTTCAGGGTGCCTTTCACTCTGTACAAATCACCGACCCTGGATCCAGCAAAACAGCCCCAGACCATCACGCTTCCTCCTCCATGTTTGACAGTTGATGTCACACACACTGAGGAACCATCCTTTCGCCTACTCGACAGCGTACAAAAATCCTGCGTGATGAACCGAAGATTTCAAATTTTGATTCATCAGTCCATAACACCTTCTTCCAGTCTTCAGTAATCCATTGACGATGTTTCTTAGCCCAGGCAAGCCTCTTTTTCTTATTCTGACGTCTTAGCAATGGCTTTCTTGCTGCAACTCAACCTGTCAAACCTGCAGCTCCAAGTCTTCTCTTTACAGTTGAAACTGAGACTTGCTTATTACGACCACTATTAAGCTGTGCTTGAAGCTGTTGTCCTGTGAGCCGCCTATCACGCAAGCTGTTGACTCTCAGAAACTTGTCTTCTGATTCTGTTGTGGCTTTGGGTCTGCCAGACCTCTTCCTGTCAGAGTTTCCCCCAGTTTCTAAGTGCCTTTTGATGGTGAAGAATACTGTACTCACTGACACCCTCAATTTCTCTGTAGGAAAGACCAACATTCTTAAGTGTTATGATGGTCTGTCTCTCTTCCATTGTTAATTGCCTTTTTCCCGCCATTTTTATGGCAACACACTACTTTCTGTAGTACAATACTGTTCAAATAATGCTCATGAGGGTACGGTACCACAGTGTGTTCCAACAATACTTTTATACAAACAGAGGGGGTTGTAAGTAATCTCCGTTGCTGCAGAACAGCTTTACGTTGTTTAGAGGCAACCGCTCTTTTTCAGCAGTTGCTCCCAAATTATGGAATGATTTACCACCGCACATTAAAGTTGTGCCCACCCTCCACACCTTTAAATCTCGTTTAAAAACATATTTTTACTCCCTGGCTTTTGATTCACCATAAGAGCTACTGTGGTCTTTGTTGTCGCTGTCATTGTTGATGTGTTTTTTGTTTTGTTTTGTTTTATATTTTTATCTCTGTAAAGCACTTTGGAACCTTGTTGTTTGCTTAAATTGTGCTATATAAATAAAGTGGATTGGATTACCCATTTCTTGTTCCCTGAAAAAGGCCTTTTTGTAAAATACTGAAATGTACATTATTTTTCAGTTTTGGGTAACCTTACTTTTTTTTTTTTTTTTAACCTCAGGCAGTTCACGACTTACCTTTGTACCATTTCAAGCTATTCATTGGAATTGAACTGCTAAAATTTCAATAAAAAAACAAAACTTTTGACCGGTAGTGTATATATATATAAAAATACTATAAATCTCATCTTCTCAGAAGCCATGTAGATAAGTACAGCCATTTATTAAAATGATAAACACAAAAAAAGCCACTAGTCCGTAATTTTAGGCTGCAACAATCACAATGAAGCTCTGCAAGACTGTGCCAAAACTGTTCCTGTGAGTCGATTTTTTTATAAAATCCAGTGACTGACTGAAAGATAGAAAATATGCAATAAAGCAATCAATCAATCTATACTTTAGAAAAAGAAAAGACAATTGCTGGATATAATATAAAGATTGACTCTTTCGTTGTAAAAGGGTTAAATCATCAAAACACCAACTTGGTCTTCAAAATGAAAGGGTGTGTAGCATACTCTGTGTTTAGGCCAGCGTGACGTAGTCAAACTATCATTTAGTCAGAACTACATTAATACTGTATGTTTCTAAACAACTCGGCACAGTTGAACGAAATATCAAGTTTGGTGAGTGCAACAGCTGAGGAACTTTATGGCTGTTGGCCACTCAAGTTCCTAAGAACCAAATCTCAAATATTTACCTCACAAAACACTTTATATATCTAAACATCTTTGTTACCATGGATTGGAGAGACATATTTTTTTGGATTGGCTTCGTCCAAAACACTACAAATAATTCATTATTGATCTGGATCTTAGATATGCATTGTGTTGTCTATGAACAATAATTGCTGATTTGTTGTAACAAATTGGCTTTAAGCTACACTGACAAGCCCCCACGTACAGTAGATTGCAACTTTGTTATAAAGGCAATAATCCTCTGTGGCTTTACTCAGCAACTGGTTTACTTTTGAAATAATAAATCAAGTGTGTTAATTTTAGAATCCGTTCATTTATAAGTATGTGTTGCATAGCCAACAGTATGTAAATGACTGCCCGGCCATGACTTTCCATGGCTAATCTGGAGCGCTTTCATGGCCTACAAAATTGTACTCCTCTCTAATTTGTTAATGTTGTTGTTGTTGGGCTCAGGAGATCTGAAACGGGGCCACAACCTGGTTTCCACTCTGCAGGCGGGCTTGGTGAGAAAAACACATGACAAATATTACTGGGTACAACAAATG
The DNA here is from genome assembly GCF_010015445.1 of Perca fluviatilis. Classification (NCBI taxonomy): domain Eukaryota; kingdom Metazoa; phylum Chordata; class Actinopteri; order Perciformes; family Percidae; genus Perca; species Perca fluviatilis. The sequence goes on along the minus strand of NC_053113.1, from coordinate 39,065,256 downwards.
TCTGATACAAGGTGCAAAACACACTTTGGCCATACTCTCGGTCTGAGAAACGCCTCTAAAAAAATAACAATATTAAAAAATCAAAATGCATGTGAATGCATTAAGAAACAAGGGCCACGTGGGGAAGAGTGAAGGAGACGAACTACTGCCGTGTTCCCGTGGTAACAAGGCAACACCCCCCACGAGCTCTACAAAACAAAGCAGCCCCATGTCAGGGTCAATAAGGGAGGAGTGGACACAAAAAAAGGTCTTTCTGATGCTTTTCGTGTAAGAGTTTAAACAAAAATGAACTCCACAAAGATTGTATATAATGTCCTCACACATTTTAGACTCTGTTTTTGGCAACAATGGAAATCAGGAATAAAAGTCACTGCTCTTTTCATTCCTTTAATGGGTTTCTTCTCCTGAATGAATGGATGTCATTTTAATCATTGCTTTGACACTCTGACAGGCAGCTGTCCCTAATCGTTCTTTTATAGGAAAGAAAAAAACAACTGGAGATTGTGTGAGACCGTGTTTTGACAGGATCCTTTCCCTAAAGGCACACTGGTAATGTGGCACAAATATTTTAGGGAAAGACAAAGGACTTGAGCTAAGTTTTTTGTTCAAATAAGAGGCCGATATCTTTGTGGGCTTCTCACAAACAATCTTAACAGAGAATACATTGTTTCAGGAGGTTTAGTTACTGCCTAACACCATTTACAAGAATGTGAGCAAAGTGAAAAAGTGACAAAGCTAACGGGTGAAACTTCCTCTGCAGGGAAGGAAGCGGCTGACATCAGTAAAAAAGCAGGACAGTAATTTCCCATTTTTGTGAGGCTAAGCACCTCTGCCAGGAGACTTACTGTCAACATCTTCTCACACCAATGAGAAGTAGAGCAACTGAACATGTTAATTATTTATCGAGCAGCAACTGCAGACTTGGAAAATGCAACAGCAAGAAAATCATCACACACCGGGGGATAGAGCGAATAGATTTGTGTGCCGGAGCAAATTAAGCGTCTGTTGTGGAGGACAATAATCAATCCGTTTAAAAAAAACATGGTCCTTCATTTCACCTGGTCAGGTAATTAAGGCTTTAATAGAGGTGAGGACACCAGCAAATGAACGATTAACACTAATTATCAAGAAACTAGTAAAAGCACAAGGGTTCAGACTAATCTGCACACAGGAAATAAGAATCACATGTTTTTTTTCTTACCTGTGAGCCTTTTCCTGAGCTGCCGGCAGAAAAGTTGATAAGAACTGTAAAAATAGAGAAAATTATGTTATTTTAGACATGTTACAAACAGCAAGGACTCCTTTTGAACTGTCTCCTCTTTTCTTCAGGCTATCTAAAAGCTGCCGTACACAGGCAGGGATGAACAAAACAACTCACTTTGGGTTATTATATTCGGAAAAAATAAAAACAAATGTATCTAAAAAACTTTTAAAAGAAGAGCCCTCAGCCCTCAATTCCTTTGTGATGTTGGATCTCTGACAGTACCATTCATCTATTTCGAGTTTGTAATTAGAGCCCAGAGGGATTCTATCCAATTACATTGCCATCGATTCTGAGATGAGAAAATCTTCCCAGAAAGATTCCCAGGATTTCAAATCAATACACATCAAAAACAGCAGTTTTCTCAGAGAACAAATTCATACAGCTATGTTTGTGTGTTACGTTTACCTCAGATCAGGCTGCCCCCACTCAATACCACTCAGCTTTAAATCAGACTTTAATTAGGTGATAGAACCGAGAAAGAGTTACATTTCCTCTCCTGACTTGTTGCAGTAGCCATTAGAGTGTTGATTAAAACCTACAAAGCAGCAATCAAGTTGAAATTCCTGCTATAGGGTCATATCCAATATACACACAAAAAGTATAATAAAATATAAATATATAAAAAAAGTACATGTACATCTTTAGATGGATACAATCTCTGCGACTCTGCTTATATGACCCAATCTGCAGTAATTTGGTCAGATTGCAAGGAAACCCTCTTCTTAAATTATTCAAAGAGCTAATTTAACTTCAAAACACTTCAGTGTGTCAAGCCTGGAGTAAAGCCACCAGTTCAGAACAAACGAACAGTGTAATGAACCTAATTATTTTAGTCATGAAAGCACCAAAAACAACAATGGATGCAAGCCAGTTTTTAGCCAACCAAGCCAACGAAATATTATTTTTGCATGTTTATTCCAAAAGGGGAGACATATAAGATGTCTTTAAAAGAGTAGTAAATACCCACATTGAAAGGTAATGATTACAGCTAAAGGTATTAACTGATTTTCACGGAAAGATACACAGAATCTTCAAAAGAGATTTGAAATCTGATTTTCACACACAATTTCTTATGAAATGTAGTTTGTTTGTTGCTGCAAGAGGACACTGTTCTCTGCAATTTACAGTTAATAGAAGGGAGTAAACACAAAACAGCTGCTGATGATCCTTCATATCAACCCAGCGACCTAGAAATCATGAAAAAGAAACTGAGAAAAACAACAATCCTTATGTAGAAAGTGACATCTTGTTAATCAAATTTCAAACAGACTCAATGTTCACCTGTATAACAATAGGTCACAATATAATCTAAATAAGTGATATAATACAAAACAACTTTAGTAATAATATAATGATTATTGCATAATAATGTTTCTTTGTATCGTATTTTTAAGAGCAAAACGTGCTTTCCATGAAAACGGTCATTGATATATAAACACTCAAGAACAGCAGAACAGCAGCACACCATATAAAATAAATTTACAAATAAATAATTAAAAACAAGTCAGAACAAGTGAAACTATTGAAACAGACTTAGAATTAGGTGGTTGCACAACAGAGCTGTAATCTGTAAACAAATAGCAAAAAGGCAAGTCTGTAAAAATGTGTCTTAAGACAGGCTTTAAAAGCAGAAACAGTGTCAGCTGATCGAAAATACTAACTGGAAGACTGTTCCGAAGCCGATATTAGACTCGAACAGCTAGCAGGCCTAACCCAAAGGGGCTGAGAGGCCTTTTTGAACAGTAACCGGGGGGGTGGGGGGGGGGTTACTTTCAACCATAAAAGTAAGTGGTCTACATAGTTAAATGGTTTATTCCATTTAGTCCAGTTATGAAAGACATACATGGATAAAAGATTTGTGGCTGTGTTTTAGTTAGTTAGTTAAACTAGTGTAGTGATGGGATATACAATCGGGAGTCTTCACAGGGTGTTTACTTTGAAAACTGACCGGTCGCTCTAGCGGTTCCATCACCTGCCTGGCTAGTGCAATGCCCGCGGCGCTGTTGGAAAATAGACTTAGCATGTATTCTTAGTGGAGCAGAGTGAGTCAGGGCCGCTTCAGGGCCGCTTCAGGGCCGCTTCAGGGCTGCTTCAGGGCCGCTTCAGGGCCGCGCTGTGGCTGGTGGAATCACAGGCATTGTCTTGAGTGGCGGCCGCAGCACAGACGCGGATAATGGAATTTAAGGGTTAAGAGTTCACTGATTCACTCTGGCGCCTCGCCATGTAGAGCCTTCTAAGTCAAGAATATGATTTTAAAATGGATTTAAAAAAAAAATTGGTAACCAGTGATGGGAGAAGGGTGTTTGGCCTACGTCAGAAGTCTGGCTGCAGAGTTCTGCACAGTCTGAAGTTTAGCTGCATCTTGGGCACTGAGGCAGGTAAACAAAGTCTTACAATAGTCCAGTTGCAAGGTCTGATCTTGAAAATATTCCTGAGCTGGTTGAAACATGATTGTAGAAATGTCTTTGGGCGTTTTGTCCAAAGCTTCCTGTCATAACACAGAGGTTCTTAGCAGTTGCCTTGATATTTGGAATAAGGGGACCAGGAAGGGGCAGGAGTTGATTACGGAGATCTATGCTTAGGGCCCTTCGATGATAAGCCCTTCTGTTTTGTCAGGAGTTCAACTGCAAAATGTTTTGTGACATCCAGTCTCACATCAGCTATGCAGTTTTGGAGTGTGGCCAGCCTGTTGCTTTCAGAGGGTTTAATGGAGAGATGTAACTGTGTATCGTCTGCATAGCAGTGGAAGCAAATGATATGAGCTTATGGTAGCATATACAACTAGAAAAGGCACTCCAAGAGCGCAGACCTCTACCAAGGCATGCCCTATGTCACAATGTTAATGCAGTGTGAATTTTCCCAGTATGAAACTAATTTTTATGATCATTCTGACACCACATGAATAGGGTTGGGTATGGAAAGCTACGCAACCGGTAGGAATCGGACTTTAGTCTTACTTTAGTACTTTAAAACATTAATATATTGTTAAATTTAAATAATTTTCAATCATTCTTTTTTTTAAAACTCCATAAAAGAGCCTCTCTGTCTTTGTCAAGAATCGGTTTAGAAGTACCGGTTCGGCATCGGAATCGTAAAAATCCAAACGATACCCAACCTTACACATGAATGCAGCACAAATGTTTGCATTACATTCCCTCCTTTTTTAATCAGTAACAAAAAAACAGCTTAACCAAAGTCAGACTAAACACATTATTGTCTAATGTCTAATGCCCATGAAGCCTAAGTTCACAACACAAAATCTGATCCAGCAAATCACGAGCTCCGTAGAGCAAGTACATTGTCATCTGGCATCACACAAAGCTTCCTACAGGAATGTGTACCCAATACATTCTGCTACAGACTTCAAACTTCCCATCTTTTCATGGCTCACCCCAGAGAGGGAGAAGTAGAGACACATAGTGGGAGAGGGGGAGTAACTCCCAACATAATGTCAGTAGTGCTGATGGGAGCACCTCCATCTCATCGCCTCCTCAGCCTGCATAATCAAGTCTGTTGTTTCCAACTATGTTTTCAATTGTGCCGCACCAAGGGGAACTTGCGTGCTTTGATTAGAAACTCTGAAAATCACTCTACATGCTGAAATATCTGAATGGTTTAGCTGAATGCTTTTCAACAAGCTTCTCAATTAACATTGTCTTTGTAACTAAAGCAGATGTCCGATGCAATTAGCCAGGAAACACTGTGCTCATAACCATGGGAGGGATTCAGAATGGAATAGGTGTACAAAGAAAATATGCACAGTGGGTACATAGCCTATTTTACAGGACTACAATTCCTCTTTGTTCAATGTGAAATGTTCTGCCAGGCGCCATTTGCTTCTAAGGAACTACATATAAATGTTGATGGATTCATATTAGTATTTAAGCAGTGATTTGCTTGTTTGACAGTTGGGTTGTGCCTGACTGAGCTTTCCACATCATCCAGGATTTAATGGGTACAGCGCAAGTGGAAATAAATGGAGACAACACATGAAAGTACTTTGAAGTTACTAAATCACATTAACAGAGGCAGGTGTATTCTATTAACATGAATGCTAATTGGCAGTCAGTGTCAGCTTTTAAAAGGGCTTTGATAATCAGCATGTCCATGTGTGAGTGTTCAAAGCAAAATGAGACAACTAAAGGCTTCCAAAGAAGTTGAATAGTGAAGAACACAAACTGGAGCTGCACTGGTCCCCAAGCTAAGGGAAATTAAACCTGAACTCAGCTCGTACCAACCTCTTCTGAAAACAAAGACAGACGCTCCCAGCACTGGAGTTTGTACAGGAACGCTATCGGCATGGCAAAGAAAAATGGCGTGGAGTGGCTGGTGAGGACAGGCAAACATTTAGCAAGCCAAGGAGACTTTTTTTCCTCTACAGTTGGCAAATCAAATGAGAGATAAACGATGAGTAAATATTGGACTTCTACTGGGGGTGACAAAGTAGACTCAAATGGGATTCTCATGTCGCCCTGTTTCTGCCATTAAGGTGTGTTAAAATTTAACACAGTCAGTTTTCATCTTGCTTTATTCATGCAAATTTGATGGCTGCAGAGTTTTATTGCAGTCCACATTCAGCCCAGCATGAGTGCTGCCTACCAAGGTTAGCTGTAGCCGTTAGCTGACTGACCGTGTGTGTGCAGATTGTGCCTCCAACCCAGCATACCTAGAAATTACGTCTATATTGGATGATTCTGTGATTCTAATGCCAATGTTAATGCCAATCAAGGAAGAAGTTTGCCTTTTGTGTAGTGAGGCAGAAAGTAGAGATGCACCGAATATTCGGCCACCGAAAATTTTCAGCCGAAATACTTTTATCACCGAAACAATACGGCCAAAAATGTTGTGATGACGCAAACAGAAACCGCGACCTGCACGTGTGTCAGTACCCGTTCCACCTGCAAAGAGTCTCCTAAACAAAGAGGTTGAGACGGACCACGGAGTGAAAACAATGAAAAGTGCTCTTAGAGTCTGTCAGCACTCGTTTCAGTGAGATCTATTCAGATCCTCTGCACTTCATCACGACTGTACTTGATCCGCGTTATGAAGACCATTACTTGGATGCGGAAATAAAGCAGGGCGCACGAGAAATGATCCAGGCCGCGATGGATGCGGAGAACCCGCGCGGAGGCAGAGCGGGCGCAGGAGCGCGTCGCGCCAGGAGATCAGAGCGCAGAAACAAAGACTCGTCTCTCTGCACCAGATGAGGGGCATGCACCCTCGTTGTCTGATATGTTCAGTGAAATCCTGCAAGAAAGTGCCTCAAATAATAATAATAATAATAATAATAACAATAATAACAATAGGTAAGCTATTCTGTTCTTAGGCTACTGTATACTGTATGTGACTATCAGATTGTAGCCATATTTCTGCTAGATATTTTTTAAATTAAACTTTAATATTAATTTATACAATTGCAATCCCTTGATTTTAGTAAAGTTAGTACACAGTCATAGCCATAAATGCAATTGTACTAATAATTGGCTTAATTTCTTTCGGTGTTTCGGTTTCGGTTTTCGTTCTTGGTTTCCTCTTTTTTCGGTTTTCGGTTTCAGCCAAGAATTTTCATTTTGGTGCATCACTAGCAGAAAGTATAGTGTGTATGGATGTTTCGCAAGTAAGACTTCAATGCAGGAGATGGGTGTTTGCTACTTGCAGTGTTGTAATGTAACGGAGTACAAATACTTCGTTACTGTACTTAAGTAGAAATTTCACGTATCTGTACTTTACTTCGCTATTTAAATTTATGTCAACTTTCACTTTTACTCCACTACATTTCCTAGATAAAATGTATACTTTTACTCCGTTATATTTCCACTAAGCATCTTCGTTACTCGTTACTAAAAAATAAAATTAGAAGAAATGTGTGCGACTGCAATAAGGGAGGTTTGGCGAATCACTGCTCCTAGATTGCATTACGCACGCTCCGCACGCCGCGCGCTCTATTTCAGCGCTTGTTTGTTGCTAAAGGAGGGATAAGCAATGGCCCGATGGCCCGGGGCCAGTAAAAACGTATGTCGGGCTGGTTGCAGCCACAGTCACTGGTGTGTGCGTTACTTCACACAGCACATGTACTGACTGGAAACGTTACCGAGGATTATTTACCGCCGATGGCGCAGATGAACTAACGCTACACTCGTTACTGTAAGTAGGTAGCCTACAATAAAACCTCCATGATTAAAGAGTCAATACTTATCAATAACCCACGTACCTGTTCTACAGGCAGAAACACGTAGAAACCCATATTTCAGTCTGCTCTGTCTGCGCTGTCCACTCTCGTCCAACGCGCTGTGCAAACACAGCTCTACTCTGCAAATAACGACTTTACAAACGAGCTAAAGTGAAATATGTCAGTTTGCAGTCTAACTGTTTGTCTTAATTTGCACGCAACCTATTTAAAACTTTGGACAAACTCTTGCTAAACGTAGCTGCGTCTGCACGAGCCATCCTCTCGGCTGTTAGGAAACCTATGGATGTATTTTAAGACCAAAACAAATACATGTGGCTACTTAATATGCACATGAATGACGCGTTCTTCATTGTTGACGATGTTGCCGGTTGTATTATTTAGCAACAGAATTGTCTTATTTCAAATTAGGCATACAGGACTAATCTGAGATAATTTTCTAGTTAAGTAGCCTATCTAGTTATCAATGTAGAAGGGGCCAGCAAAACTCTGATCTACTGGCCCCGGGGCCCAGTAGATCAGAGTTTTGCTGGATCAGAGTTTAGATCAGAGGTTTTTTTTATGTTGAGCCCTGCGACCACCCCTAAAACGTCATACACCCGTGTTGCAAGAAATGTTTCTGTACATTGATGTCAGCTCTAAAAATATGCTGTTTGTTCTTTGAACTTAAGATAATTGTGCCTGAAAAATCCTAGAAAAGAATGTGATTTTGATTTGATGAGTGAGATTAAGAAGATATGGGAACCCTGAATATGCTTTATGCTTTACTATAAGAAAGCCACAATAAAAGTTCTAACCGCTTGCTTTTTAAAAAAAAAACTTTTACTTTTGATACTTAAGTATATTAAATATCAGAAAATTACTTTTGATACTTAAGTACAGTATATATCAGATACTTTAAGACTTTTACTTAAGTAATATTCTAAAAGGTAACTTTCACTTCTACCAAAGTCTTTTTCTAGTACGATACTTCTACTTTTACTCAAGTATTGCTTTCTAGTACTTTATACAACACTGGCTACTTGGCACAAATATTGAATTAAGGTTTGCCCTTCTATCTTAACCATGTCTATTGACTTTTTTTTACCATGCACAGACATTGCATGAAGTGAGAATTTTTCAAACGTTGGCATTAGATGAAACTAGACATTGTCATTTTAACCTATTCTGGGGTTTTGCAGAATCGTTCTATATGGATGCTCTTGTCAGGCGATATGGTTTGTGCCCCTGAAAGTGTGACAGCTCACACTGGGATTGATCTCAAAACGTATCAAGAACTCCAAATCTTTCCGTTATGACCCCTCTCACTTTTATTCTTGTCTCTGTGCATTCAAGGCGTGGAGTCACACAGCTCATAAGAAACACTTTAAAGTCATGCAGACCCGTCGAACCTCAAATTTGTGTTGCATCGAACAAAACCATGGCTCTGGTCGAAAAGTAAAAGAAATGAACTCCTAAGTCCTTTTCCTAACCCCTTTTCCTCAACCCCGATGGTAAACGCCATGAGGTCAAGGAAAGGTGTGAAGGAGAATTCAAAAGGAATTAGGATAAGACAACCGTGATGCGAGGAGAATCCTACACTCGGCTGTAATCATGCGTGGGCGATGTTATTGACGTGGGTCTGCCGGTGAAACAAGCGCATCTGGAATACTTTGCCCCCGAGCGTTCTAAACGTGATGTTTCATGCAGGCTTAATAAACGTGGACATTGGACAACTCGGTGGAAAATAGGACTTCATCATCATTTTTCCCCCTTCTTATTCTGCAATAATGATGTCGTTTCATGTGAAACACTCACTACATGTCATTCTGTTATTATAAAGCACTGAGCTGTAGGTTGTTTCTTGTATGAAAAGGTGTTCAGCAATTAAAGTTTATTTTCATTATTGGTTGCTCAGCTCACCCTCCTGTCCACTCATTTTTATCCACATGAATCCCGATTAGGATGACTGTATAAAAATAATTGTTACATGTATGCAAGATAAGCAGAACACGTTAGACCTACGAATCTACATATTCTATGCTATAAGGGTTAGATGGTTGCAAGTGGGTGACAGAAATACATTATTAATGAAGACAATCTTGTCTTAACTGTCAACAGAGCAGAGCTGTCCGCTATACTGTGCGCATTTACGCACAAGGACAGCAGTCAACAGCGTAACTCCATCGATTATTTCATAAGCTAAAAGTCGAGTTATGTTTTTTCTGTCAAGTCAATAACTACAGATTTTAGTTTTTCTGTTTAAATATCCCATGATATCAGCTACAGTGACATTACTGCGCACTTGGAAACATTTACGGCTGAAAAACAGCCTTACTCATCATTACAGTAAATCGTTGAAGAAAACACTGATACATCACTACAATGCATCATTTAAAAGCAATAGCCTACAGAGACTGTAGAAAGGGTGAAAATAACTTATTATGGCGTTACTGCGCTAGAGCTTAGATCGGGCCCAAAAAATAAATAAAATAAAATAAATAAAAATCAAGCCTGACCCTACCCGAGCACGTTGTGTCCGAGCCTGGCCCGATACATTAACTGTAATTATGAGCCCGAGCCCGATTTAAACCCGACATTTGTTTTAATACGTGGGCCGTTATACCTGACGTTCTCAACTACAACTCTGAGTTGTTTGAACTGCAGAAATCTGTTTAGAAGGGGTATGCTTGCCTTGGAGAAGTAACAGAAGAGGACACCGAAGGCTGACTATCATCTTTTCTGCCATGGCGAGCCTGCTGATGTGTCTGTTCATTGTCGAAGTCCTTTTTTTTTGGTGTCATAGGCGAGCAGCGTGCCGCACTTAATGCACTCGACAAAGCCAACACACGTTGTCACTGCCCACAACTTGTTTAAAATGGTTCCATACCTCTGACTTTCCTCCAAACTTGCTCAAAGGTAGGCTAATTCTCCTGTTTTTCTTTTTTTCTTTACATATTCAAGCTCCATGTTGCACTTAAGCTACACCATACAGCACAGCAGGCCCGGTGTGATGCGTGCGAGCGGAGGAGACGCTGCGCATGATTATGGCATAGCTTTCCCTGTGTTTGGATCTCTCCTCGGCGCAGCCCCCCCCCCCATTCACTCACACACGGCTCCCCTGCAACATGGAGAGACACAGCGCCGCCGGTCCAAACTGCTGACATTTGTCTACAGTTTTAATTGTTATTAACACAGCTGTATATTGTTAAGTATGAGAGGGAAACCTGTATTGGTACCAGTGTTTCCGCTGCTAACTCTCCGTTATTGCGGCCGCCACGGTGAAAAACACATTAGAAGTTATTAAATACAACTAACTTCAGTTCGTTGAGTAATAGCGTGTAAGACGGAGCCTGCTGGATCATAGTTCATAAAAATGCAGCGCAGTGACGATACAGACATTTCATAGCCTACACAAGACGTGTGTAACGCCGCCAACACGCCAAAACGCATTTGACCCGTGCTAGACCCATTCATAATGAGTCAGCGGTCACTCTCTGAGTAGCATACGCTTCAGTCCATCACACTCTCCCTCTCTCCCTGTCTTTCGGGCGTTTTTTTTTTTTTTTTAAGATTTCGGTCTTTATTTTGATAGGAAAGCTGAAGACATGAGAGGGGAGAATGACATGTAGGAAAGGGCCGCAGGTCGGAGTCAAACCTCTATATTTACCCACTGAGCTATCCGGGCGTCCTCTTTCTCTTTTAATTAGTCTGTTATTGTTGTTGAAAACAAGCGAAGGAGCTTTCTCAGAGATATATTTTTTTATATATCCTAGGCTATTTATTTCAGATTTTGATCATTTACATGTGTTGCAGCTGTATACAGGAAACCCTGTCTTTGCATTTTATTTTAAATCACATCTGTTTTAATAAAAGAGCTTGGGAAAAGTGGCTTTGACTTAAAACTGAACATTTAGCCCACTTTGTAAAAAAAATACAGAGCTATATATCGTGTATCGCCATTCAGCGCTAATGGCAACGCGAGGAAAAATTTGGGTGCACCTAAATTTTGTGCTGGTGCACCTAAATAAAAAAGTTAGGCGCACCAGCGCAACCAAGGCAAAGAGTTAGTCTGGAGCACTGCTCTGGTCCCTATTTATAGCAATTACTTAATGCAGCTTTAACCCATTTTTCTTTGTTGATGTAAAGTTAAATCACAAAAAGTGTTTCTTTCTATAATTACTATTTCATGGATAACCACTTTGCAGTGACAGAGGCAGCAAACAAAAGCAGCTCCTCAAAGAACTGGCACAGATGGCACACAGTTTGCACTGCACATACAATTGTAACAATGCATCTGATTTGTATGTTAGGCATGCAGGAAGCCCAGGCTTCATCTGGCATTGTGTCATATTAAATCCAAACTTTTTATTTCCACTCAAGCACTGCCTGCAGCCATCTAGAACCCGTACTGACAACTCCAGTTACTTCTTCCAGTTGGAGCTCTCTCTCTCTCTCTCTCGCGATACTATCTTCATACAGTGAACATCTTTTTCTTGACTTAGGATGCTTAATATGCAACATCCTCAGGTGTTTTGAAAGGTGCTGTTTAATAAAAAATAAAAATTCCAACGGATGTCCCTTATTTCGGCCAGATGTGCTTTACCTTCCTCTTTCTTTGTGTTGGCGTTCTAAACTCCGGTGGATTTGTGAGGACTATGGTTAACTGCTCCTCAGATCTCGGCAGGGTAAATCCAGACAGCTAGCTAGACTATCTGTCCAATCGGAGTTTTCTGTTGCACGACTAAAACAACTCTTAAACGAACACGTTCTACCAAAACAAGTTCCTTCCCGAGGCTATTTTGCAGAGACACTGTTGCTCCATGCGGCGCTTAGTGTCGCCTAAGACGACTGTGATTCGTTTAAAGAAATGCCACTAAACCAGAGCACGTTTTTCTCCCATCACTGAATGCTGTGTGGAATAGCGCAGCGCTGTGGAGGAGGGTCTGGCAATGTGAGACCAAGGATAAAGTAAATGTGAAAGTCATGGTTTGGGCCGATCCAGGCAATAAAATACCTGAAAATCAAAGTACTTGATCACATTGATGCAAAAATTGCATATAAATCCATTGCCAGATAGCAGTCCTGCTAATAGTGGAGCTCAAATGGTAAACTGATGTCCATTGTCAGAAGATTTATTTTAAAAAATGTAAATGTTGATATCATGACCTCCATCCATCCATCCATCCCTTAGCCAACAGCTGCTCATTCAGGACAGGGTTGCAAAGGCAAGTGCACAAAGGGAGACTTTCAGCTGGTCCTGTGGGATCCTCGAGCACACCCAAACCAGTTAGAGACGTACAGTAATCGCTCCAGCACATTTTGAATCTGAAAGAGTTTGGCCTCTTTGGACAGCATCTTTACCAGGTGCCTGATACTCTTCAGCTGGCTCCTTTTAGTGTGTGGGAGCCACAGCAGCAGCTGGACCCTGAAGCCATCTTGAATCACAGACATCCTCACCGTCTCACCCACAGTGAGGCTGTCCAGCCTGCAGAGAAAACTCAACGCGGCTGCTCCTGTCTGTGATCTCAGTCCTTCAATCACTACCCAAAACCTGTGAAAACAGCTGGCGCTCAGTTTTTGGAGAGCTTTTCTCTAGTGATGCACCAAAATGAAAATTCTTGGCCGAAACGGAAAACCGAAAAAAGAGGAAACCAAGACCGAAAACCGAAACCGAAACACCGAAAGAAATTAAGCCAATTATTAGTACCATTGCATTTATGGCTATGACTGTGTACTAACTTTACTAAAATCAAGGCATTGCAATTGTATAAATTAATATTAAAGTTTAATAAAAAAAATATCTAGCAGAAATATGGCTACAATCTGATAGTCATATACAGTATACAGTAGCCTAAGAACAGAATAGCTTACCTATTATTATTATTATTATTATTATTATTATTATTTGAGGCACTTTCTTGCAGGATTTCACTGAACATATCGAGCCCACTCTCACTGAAAAGCGTACAAATACCACGGGTTTCTACCTGTGAAATACGTGCAATGTGTACGCGAAAGTCAAATTGTGCGTACAGTAGATACGTGGAGCGCTCCAATTACAGTAATGGAAACCGCTGCATTTATAGTATAAAGGGACGTGGGACCGCGTAAGGAGGTTGGTTGTGGTGGTGGATGGGTAAAACACAGGACTTTCACCCAGGAGACCGGGGTTCGCGTCCCGTGTTTGCATTATTTTTCTAAACCCAACCATATTTATGTTTTTGTGTGTGATGCTTTTCTCGCGATAACACACAACGTGGTGACGCGAGCTGCGTGCATATAAAACGCACCGGTCCCCCTTACTTCAATTGGAGCGCTCCGCGTATGTAATGCACGTAGAATTTCACTTTGGCGTACACATTGCACGGCTGTAAACCCGTGTTATTTGTACGCTTTCGAGTGAGACCGGGTTGACATGTCAGACAACGAGGGTGCATGCCCCTCATCTGGTGCAGAGAGACGAGTCTTTGTTTCTGCGCTCTGATCTCCTGCGCTGGGCGCTGCTCCGTGCGCGCTCCGTCTCCACGCGGGTTCTCCGCATCCATCGCGGCCTGGATCATTTCTCGTGCGCCCTGCTTTATTTCCGCATCCAAGTAATGGTCTTTATAACGCGGATCAAGTACAGTCGCGATGAAGTGCAGAGGATCCGAATAGATCTCACTGAAACGTGTGCTGACAGACTCTAAGAGCACTTTTCATTGTTTTCACTCCGTGGTCCGTCTCAACCTCTTTGTTTCGGAGACTCTTTGCAGGTGGAACGGGTACTGACACACGTGCAGGTCGCGGTTTCTGTTTGCGTCATCACAACATTTTCGGCCGTATTGTTTCGGTGATAAAAGTATTTCGGCCTTTTGGGCCATTTTTGGCCGAAAATTTTCGGTGGCCGAATATTCGGTGCATCCCTACTTTTCTCTGTGGCTGAGCTCTCCCCTTAACATCATCAGCCACACCAATCTGTCAGTCCTTATTGGCACTCTGGAGTGAATCCCCAAGACAATTGAATTCAAGTCCAACCTTAAATTAAGATGACAAAGCAGCAATAACCTTTGAGATGTTGCTTGTTGCCATGTGATAAAAATGTCATCGACCAACCAACCATTCATATTTTACTTAAGCGATACATTTAGAACCAACAGGTGCAAGGAACATTTCTCTGCAGCAGAAATACGCCAATTGTAGTGTTTCGCCACACTCGCATCATAACAACATTAAAAGCTGCTTTAAAAACGTAATCCACAATTTGTGTACAGTACTCTCTCCACTCTGTGAAGCTACCACAAGTGTGACAATTGAAATGCTGCCCATGAGGACTCAAAAAGAGTGCTGTAGCCCCTAACTTTCTTATCCTGACTGCGTCACCGCTCCAGTGCACATCAGAAATGACAGTGTGTTGAAGCCTCATCGAAAAAACACCATTGAAAAACAGCAGAGGTGGCACCCTAATGTCACCAAACTGGACACTCTCCAGACCTCGACTGCGCCTTGATGTTCGATACATGAATATTACATACAGGGGGAGCAGACAAGCAGTCTTGTCAGACTCTGATGTCCAACTAAACAAGCTGGACTTAGTGACAAACACACAAAGAGCCTTCGCTCGTGTACAGGAGGATTGCACCAGTGTTTCTGGCTTCCCATACTGCACTGTATTTTGGACATATCCACAAGCTTGAATAGTAGCTCTTCAGTATGTTTTTGTTCAATGTGCAACATCTTCAGGAAAACTAAAAGTGCAACATTTCACCCCTATCCAGTTGTTAAACACAAATTAAACTGAAACACAGATTTGTGATTTATTTGACCCAAAACCAGGAATTAAGAGTAAAAGATGATCCTAACTGATATGTGACAACTTTTCTTGCATTCCCAGAGAACTTTAAAATGATAATTTTTTTTAAACAAGCACGATCAGGTGTAAAGCAAGCAGATGACACTAAAATAGGTGTAGGTTTAAAACTGATTAACCTAGGTCTAATCCAATTAATAATACATCTGTTTAAGATTCATACATACTTTATTAGCCTGTAATGTTTTTTTTACCCAGGCATATGTTGCCATTTTTTCGCAGTAGCCTACTAAAGCAAATTATTTGTAGATCCTATCCAGTGATAATTTTCAGTACCAGCTATGGTAGACAGGCAGAGTCTCCAGCGCTCAGCATTTATCTATTTATCTTCTCTGCTCAGGAGGACATCCACATGGAACACAGGGCCAAAGCAATATTGGTCACTCACTGTAATTCTCTCCACAGCTGCAGCCACACATAATGTGCTGCAGAACACCCAATGGACACGACACATCACTGAATAGATTCTGCATGTGCAGGACATACTGCATGTAAAGATTTTATTCTTAATGATGAAAGACATAGTTCTGTATGCAATGCCCTGAAGTGGTTCAAACATGCTTTTATTCCAGTGAAATTAAATTCGCCCAAAGTATTTGACATTTAAGCCATTAAAAAGGCTATGGCAATCAACTCAATGGAAGGTGAGTCAAAACTGAATTTATCTACAATTTGACATGTTCCTGCAGCAAATGCAACAATTTCTTTTTTATATAGCCTATATATAAAAGTACAATGACACTCTTTCAATTAGCTGGCAGGACTGTATGATCCCTCCTCTGACAACACAGAGGAATAAATAATGTATGTCGTTTACTCTCCTACTTTTGTTGCTAAATTCCTGGTGCCCATCCAGACTGGCAGAGAGAAATGTGACTTGGTAAAGCTTACAGTAGCTGTAGCCCGGGGTGGCTGGACTCTAGACCACTAGACTAGTGCAGCGTCGAAGTGACGCCGATTGTCGCGATTTGGGAACGGATTTCAATCAGAAATGCCGTGATTCCAAAAGGAGAGGACTTTCGACCCCTTTCCTGTGATCAACTCTATTGTAAACGTACAGTCAGTGGTTTGCATAAACCCACACGGCAACCAGGAGCTACGTGCAAAATCGCCTTTCAACTCCTCAGGAAGTTGAGGCACATCATGGCTCCGCACTTCTCAAACACTTCTGGGAACCGCTCTCACAGCTCGAGTCTTCTCGCCGCTGCTGTATTCTGTCGCTTCTTTACAAACCCAAGCTTCACCCTTTTTTTTTTAAAACAGCACAAACTGTTCACTGTTGAGGGTGTCAGTAGCCTACGTCCCTCACAGCTGTGCGGTCCGAGCGCCCTCCCCGACATTAGGATTAGAAAGTAAAGTGAGTACTTACAGAGGGAGAGGAGAAGCAAACAGCCTGCCACTTTGTGCCCGATGTGAGGGTTGTTCGACAGCATCCTCCTGGGAGAGTCCTGGGAGCAGTGGAGGTGGTGGAGAAAGCTCGCAGTGCATGGGCTTTCTGACTAAAAACAACAGGGCTTTTCCTTTTCATAGTTTCACGGAAAACGGGGAGTGTGTTTGTGCTCTGCTCGGAGGCATCCCCGTTTTCTGAACGAGGCGCAGGGACGCGCTCTGCTGGCGGGAAGGGTTCACTGAGCTCGGCTAGCTGCCAGGCACACACACACACACACACACACACACACACACACACACACACACACACACACACACACACACACACACACACACACACACACACACACACACACACACACACACACACACGGCGCGGGCTGCTGCTGCTGCTTCCTTCAAGTGCTCTGGTGAAACTACTGGTCCAA
This sequence comes from Perca fluviatilis, assembly GCF_010015445.1. Classification (NCBI taxonomy): domain Eukaryota; kingdom Metazoa; phylum Chordata; class Actinopteri; order Perciformes; family Percidae; genus Perca; species Perca fluviatilis. Next base: position 39,048,160 of record NC_053113.1, on the reverse strand, counting down.
GCTGCGCGGTTTGTTCAGAACTCAAATTTATACAGAGAGAACTTTAATGGCAGGGCCGTAGCCATTTTTCATTAACGATTACTCTGTCGATTAATCGCTTGATTAATAAATCATCCACACAAAAAACTGAAAAATGCTCATCTTCGTTGTGACATCTTGTCTTATTTCGTCTGGCCAACAGTACAACACTCAAATATATTAATTAAAGGCTATAGTGATGTAAAACAGAGCAAAGCAGCCTAACATCACAGTTGAGGAACTGCAAGCAATGTGGGGACTTTTTGTTTAAAAAATGACTTAATCTATTAAACTGATTATCAAAATAGTTGGAGATTTATTTTCTGTCCACCAACTAATAGAATATTCCCCAAGCTCAACCCACCCCCTAAATATGTTTTGGCTAGCCAACAAAAAGCCACTAATTTCTCTTCTCAATCACATGAGCTAGCCTACATGTACATTTAATATCACCGCATGATCTAAATGCTGTTTCAAAGACCACACTGCTGAACAAACATATGGTTACCAGAATCAATCAATGTAATTTACTGTAAAGTCCTCCTCTAAGTTATGTAGAACAACTAGCATGGAAAGGCACAGGTGTAACTAATTGCATTAATTAATAATGGCTCCATTCCATTTAGGTCTACCAGTAAGTACTGTTATAAATAACACCTGTGCCCTTCTTGCAAAGTCAAACTGTCTGTTGGGAAAAATGTCAGACAGGGCTCACAGTTCATGTCCCTGACAGTGATACCCTCTGTATAGTAGAGACCAGTTTGAATGATTTAACATCAGTGCCTTCCAGTCAGAAACATGCTCAGTGGGATTCTGTGCTGCACTTGGAGAAGCCACAGGAACATCTTATCGACCCTTTTTTGACCCAGACATTTTAAAAGTGTCTCAGTTTTTGGGAAGGACTTGTGTCTACTAAAGTCATACTTTATTAACTGAAATTATAAAGAGCAAGACCCAGCGCCGCTGCTCCTACCACGCCGCTCTGCGTGGGGCACCAAAAAATGCCTAATGAAAAATCATCATAGTCATAATAATTATAATGCCGATATTATTTCAGTATAGAAATATTAGGCACTTTTTAGGCATGTATATCACAAAACAGGCAGAATAAGAGATATATTTAATTGCTCAAGAAAGTAACGATGGTGCCCACCCCCAAACACACACACACACACACACACACACACACACACACACACACACACACACCGTTCTTTTAATACATCCATGACACACACACACACACACACACACACACACCATTCTTTTAATACATCCATGACACACACACACACACACACACTCAACTTCCCTATCTCAGTGGTCTGTTGGATTCATAGACAGTAAAAGGTTGAGAGTAGGCTAAGTCAACTTTTTTGGAAATGGCAGAGGTGTCAAGTAACGAAGTACAAATACTTTGTTACCTTACTTAAGTAGAAATTTTGGGTATCTATACTTTACTGGAGTAATTATTTTACAGCAGACTTTTTACTTACTTTACTCTTTAAAAAAAAAAAAACCCTATCCAGATAAATCGCGCCATCCGGAGAGAGTGAATGTGATTGTGGTTGGATGAGAAGTATAAACATATACCATTCCGACATCCTATTGGTTTGTACGCGATCCATCGCACCTGCACAGACCCGGTGCTAATACGGCACCGGTGCCTTAACGACCATTATCTACCGGACCCAATAGCAACGCAGGTTTCGTTGCCTTATTTAGGTGCCACTTAAATGCCTGCGCTTCTCTCTGATGCTCCGAAAACGGACTTTAGAGGGAACTGAAACATCGCCGCACGGGACGCTAGTTAACGCTACACTCGACAGCAGGTAACGTTAGCCTACCGTCAGCTAGCAGCTGGAGTAAACACGGTTAAAATGCTGACAGCTAAACGGTGTAAAAGTGTGTCTGTATTTCACTAGAGAGGATTCTAACATCAGACTGTAGCTGCTGTTGTCTGAAACACAGAAGAGATGTGTCACCTTTTTCAGCCCTTCTGAGTTTGCACGTATGATTTTAATATAACATTATTATAGTCATTATGGCCTTTAGAAAAAAACATTTTTTCGGGCTAAGCTTTTGTCCTGAATGGCATTTTTTCCCCCTTACATTACTTTTACTTTTTTACTTTAAGTAGTTTTGAAACCAGTACTTTTACACTTTTACTTGAGTAAAAAGCTTGAGTTGATACTTCAACTTCTACAGAAGTCTTTTCAAACCCTAGTATCTATACTTCTACTTGAGTAATGAATGTGAATACTTTTGACACCTCTGGGAAATGGCCTCTAAAAGACAGCAGGAGTCAGGAGCAGAGAAAAGAAAAAAGAAGAAACTGTGAGATGATGCCTGTGCGTGACTTGCAGGTAAGTCCACGTTTAATCATTCTTAAATACGGGAGATGTGCTTCTATGGTTAGCCTATGCATACACCTCGAACTAGCTGATGTTATTGCTAATGTTAGCAAACTCAAATATGTTATAACTTAGGTGCAAGCTAAATTGAGATTTTACTGTTAAACACTATCTATGCCTTTTACAAGTAACTGACGCCAGCTAGCTGTTACTTTACTGCAGATATTGAGCAGTAGTTTATGGTTTATTTTGACGTGACGGTGGTCAATACATTCTCACTAACAGTCAGTGCACAAGGTAGGCTAACAATTCCTCTTACTTCAGACCATTTATTACCATGTAGCGTACGATTAATAGTCTTTAGCCAGGCATTTAGCAGAATTTAACTAGCATAGTGTCATTTGAGAACGCATATTTTGATGTTTGCAATGCATAATAAACCCGCAACCATCATAAAGGAATGGTACCTACAAACCCATGGTACACCCACACAGGCGTCTTCAGACATCACTTATTTAGCCTCATTAGACCTCTTCTCAGGACATCTGTCTCACTTTCTTTTGAGTTAAGTTGTACTTGTTAGAGCAACTTGTATCATTGTTATTACAGATTGGCTACATCATTTATTCCCAGCATAACTTCAACCTGAGCAGTGGCCTAATTAACCACAATAACTGAAAACAGCCACGCAAGTGTACTGGGCATGTAAATATGCTTACGGAGTTTCAAGTTTGACATTTTTCCATGGCTGGCTTATTGTTACCTACATTTAACTGAAACATTTTTTATCGTTTTTAGTCACACGCGAGTTTCCTGTTACAGGAGTTCTGCAAAGATCTGCCTATAAAAAGTAAAATTGTGTTTCTTTCACAAATTTGCTCAGATATGAAATCATTTGAAGGGAATGGTTTTCTGAGGGCTGTAATGAAGCTGACGGCTTAATGATCCTGCAGAAATGATAGAAATGTCTCAGCCCTGATCACAGCGGTGGCTTGATTTAGCTTTTAAATGATAGAAAATGAACATTAAAACATGCCCACTGTCTGTCATATGTGCATTGTAATCACTTTATTTTGATTAAGCAATACTGTCTGTAAGGATGCTTTACTTACAGTAGTTTATTGAAAACACCAGTGTGATGTGCAACAATTTAAGTTCCAACAAATACTGAAGATGAAAACATGGTCTAATTTTGATTGTATATACTGTGGTTGAAAGAATAGTATTAACTTAAGTGACCTCTGTGTTTTGAGCCCCATATATGCCACATTTGGCAACATGGGCCACTTTCACAGCTTTTCTGTAATGTGCATTGTAGAAACAGCATTCCTGATATCCTGGGAAGGCAGCATTTCTTCAAATGCACTTTGACACATCTGTCCAGATTTGTGAGTATGAACAAGTCTCTCCCACAGCTAAAAACAAGAAAAGCAAGTCATCCTTGATTTTTGTCTCCAGAGAAAGTAAATGAAAGGGCACATTTATGGACTTTATTTTACAGAAACACAGTCTGCTGGCAAAAGAAGAGATTGTGTCTGCAGTTCACTGTCACTGAAGCAGCTATGTTTTGTCTGATGAAAGCCTCAACATTATGCAAATGTTTCACACTGAACTGAAATGCACTCCTGCATTTTTTTTCTCCTGCTAAATATATATTCTACTAACTCATAACAATCAGTGCTCTGTTACAAGTCTACTTACTGTATGCCCTGTCTTTTGTTGTCTGTCCTGTCCCTTGTCTGTCTTAAATGCTCTACTTTAAGTAGTAATTGCACTTTATGTATAATCTATAATGTGTGTGCACTAAATGTATCTTAAATGTCATTTTTATATAATTTAAATGTGTAACACCACTTGATCCATGGTGAAACGTTGTTTCGTCTCACTATATACAGTGCATATGGTTGAAATGACAATAAAACTACGGTGGCCGGGAAGTGCAATGCAACATTACAAAGAATGAAACACTTTTACAAAGCTCGAGACAAATTTACATTTTGGAAAACAAATTTACATTTTGGAAAACAAATTTACATTTTGGAAAACAAAATAACATTTTGGAAAACAAAATAACATTTTAGAAAACAAATTTACATTTTGGAAAACAAAATAACATTTTAGAAAACAAATTTACATTTTGGAAAACAAAATAACATTTTAGAAAACAAATTTACATTTTCGAAAACAAAATAACATTTTCGAAAACAAATTTACGTTTTAGAAAACAAATTTACATTTTGGAAAACAAAATAACATTTTCGAAAACAAATTTACGTTTTAGAAAACAAATTTACATTTTGGAAAACAAAATAACATTTTAGAAAACAAATTTACATTTTCGAAAACAAATTTACATTTTAGAAAACAAATTAACAAGATGCAAAACACTTTTACCAGTCCCGAAACAAATTTACAAATGACAGATTCTTCACGGAAAGGGAATGTACCACATACCGGAAGTGATGAGGTGTTGTTGGTGAGCGCAGTCAATTTGTGTTGTTGTGAGTGAGTATATGGCGTGAATGAAGTTTATGGTGACTTTACGTGTGGTCGGTGTTTGGAGTTTTTATATGACGCGGACCTGACGGAAACATTGGAAAAACAGGGAACGTATCGACAGCCGCGGCCGGATCGAAGCTACAGCAGGGGGGCAGCTGAGTCCGTCTGCAGCTGCAGGACCTGGAGCTCACTGCCCATTCCTGGGAGCCAAAACCGACACCACGCAGCTGGAGACCCAGGGCGGTTACTGGGCCCGCTGCGGGGAAGGGAAGCCCGGGAGAATCAGATCCAGGACTAAACGGAGCGGACTGTCACAGCCTGCTGAAGTTTAAATCACAGGTTTCCTAAAGGGAGTCTGGCGGGACTCGGACTGTGGACCGACGGAAACACGAATTAAAGTCTCGTTAAATAAATAAATACATGCAGAAATAAATGAATCATTAGTGGGGGAGTGAGCCTGGACATTTCAGTCTGTTTAAACTTCACTTTGAAGCAGAACCTCTTAGTTCAGAAGGGTGAAGTTTCCGTTTGTACTCATATCTGTGAACTGATTATAATAAATATTCTTTGTATTAACACATTAATTAGTCTCTTTGTCTTTTTGTTTAAAAAAACAAGAACATCGCATGAGATTTTGACGATTTATAGTGATTTTATTTCCGTTAGACCTTTGCCTACATTCTGACGCTGATGCATTAAGGACGGCCCATAGACAGTATATAAGGCAGTGCCTCCCCTGTTCCAAGATGGCGGCTCTATTGACGCATTCGATCCATAACTGCCGTAGTCATGGCGACATGTATACAAAACCTCATCACTTCCGGTATGTGGTACATTCCCTTTCCGTGAAGAATCTGTCATTTGTAAATTTGTTTCGGGACTGGTAAAAGTGTTTTGCATCTTGTTAATTTGTTTTCGAAAATGTAAATTTGTTTTCTAAAATGTTATTTTGTTTTCCAAAATGTTATTTTGTTTTCCAAAATGTAAATTTGTTTTCTAAAATGTAAATTTGTTTTCGAAAATGTTATTTTGTTTTCCAAAATGTAAATTTGTTTTCTAAAATGTTATTTTGTTTTCCAAAATGTAAATTTGTTTTCTAAAATGTTATTTTGTTTTCCAAAATGTAAATTTGTTTTCCAAAATGTAAATTTGTTTTCTAAAATGTAAATTTGTTTTCTAAAATGTTATTTTGTTTTCCAAAATGTAAATTTGTTTTCTAAAATGTTATTTTGTTTTCCAAAATGTAAATTTGTTTTCCAAAATGTTATTTTGTTTTCCAAAATGTAAATTTGTTTTCCAAAATGTTATTTTGTTTTCCAAAATGTAAATTTGTTTTCCAAAATGTAAAAGTGTTTCATTCTTTGTAATGTTGCATTGCACTTCCCGGCCACCGTATAAAACCCACTTGACTTGAACATGGATATGTAGAAAATTTTGTGAAAATTGAATAGTTTTAATGTCCTTGAGTAAGTTTTCACTTCAACATCACACTCTTTTTATAGCCTGGGTGTAACTAAAATGCGAGGATTTGTGGATAGCCGTGACCTATAATTAGGATGCTTCCCACCCAGAATATTTCTGTCCTACACTTTCAAAATAACAGTTCTCTCCTTCCCTCTATAGGTGCTTATATTCACTGAGCATTCCTGAATAATTCAGAGCTCCCACTTCTTTGAATCTATGAGCTTAATAAAGTTATAGGGTAGTGCTAAAATACAATGTAATGTGTATAACCTACCCTGGGATACTTATTATTACTGTTATTGTATTAAATTACACAGCCTCATACTTTGTAACTAAGATAAAGAGGGGTTCAGGTGTGTGTGTGTGTGTGTGTGTGTGTGTGTGTGTGTGTGTGTGCGTGCGTGCGTGCGTGTGTGCGTGCGTGTGTAGATGTTAAATTGCAGGTTTTCTGTGGGTTTGACTTCTATGAACGGTGTCCCATCAAAATATAAACATCAAAGTGACAAATTACATGAGGGACTGCACAAAATGGAATTGTATGCACGCACTGTACAACACGGCTCATTCCCTTTTTTGTTATTTATGTCACAGTGTATTTGCTTGCATAAACAAGTCCACACTCATACAGTATGGCTCACTTTGTGCATACCTAAAATGCACAGCTAAAAGCCTTGTTCTGTCACTATTTAGTATACACTCTCAATTACCACGAGATAGTATGTCCCTTTTGTATATTGGTGTTTAATGTGGCAAACTCCAGCCTCAGATAGATCTCTCACTTCTTGAAAGTTATAAAGCAGGTAGAGAACGGCTAAAACAATGGCATTACATAATGTTATAAATGTAGCATGTATAAATGAAAAAATGTAAGGATGACAAATTTGAAAGTATGCAGACTTTTATTAATAATACAATGTATGCCAGAGCAGATTCACAAGATCCTTGATGATACATTTAATACACGGATAATACATCATATGTCAAAGAAAAAGATGTATTACGTAAACTAGAAAAGGATGTGATACGTTTTCTTTTTCCTCTAATTCTCTCATAGTTTCAGATTCAGGTCTAGACAGCTGGATCAGTAATGTTAAATATCTTTATTTCAGTTATTCTTCGATAAAGAAAGTAAAAGTTAAAGAATTAATGAAAACAAAAGGTTTTCGGACATTGAAACCTGCACTAACTGCTGTTATTGTTGTTGTTATATGTATATGTTTTTGACTGCTAGGGGCAACTGAAACAAGATTTAAACAACACAGAAATATTATCATCTTAAAGTTAATACGGCTACATGTTAGCAAACAGTTGCCTATTTACAAATCCAGCTGGCATGGAGCAACATAAGCATTTACTTGGAGTCATGTTTGTGTCCACCTGATGAATGAAAGTTCACCTTTTAACTCTGTTTTGGTCTCGACCAACTCCTAATGGAAATATATTTGGCTTTTCAGCTGCTAAAATCTTATCTTGCTTTTTCACTTAATTTTGGTTACTTAAAGGACAAATCTGGTGAAAAATGAACCTAGGAGTTAATAACACATGTGTACAGAGTCAACCGTTCTCTGGGATATGTTTTCATGCTAATCAAATATGACCAGTTTTAGCGCAAACCGCTAATTAGCTTATAATGCAGTCGTCGGGGCACAGTTAAAGTAAAAAGAAATCGCTATTTCTATACCACTAACAAGGCTCAAAATAGCACCACACTTCAACGGTAGCATAATGAGGAACCGTTCACGTATACAGGCAGTCGCCATCTTGGGAAAACAGTCATGACCAGTCGAACGACAAATGCCGTGCAAACACTAACCAGTAACATAGCTCAAAAATGCGTTCGGCGTTCAACTGATCGTGACTGTTTTCCCAAGATGGCGCCCGCCTGTTTACGTGAATGGTACTGTCTTTCTAAACTATCTTTTTAATAAACTGTCTGTACACTTACAAAGTTCTCAATGCTTCGGTTTACATGTAGGGACCCTCATTATGCTACAGTGGAAGTGTGGTGCTATTTTGAGCCTTGTTAGTGGTATAGAAATAGAGATTTCTTTTTACTTTACCCTCTGCCCCGACGACTAGCATTATAAGCTAATTAGCGGTTTGCGCTAAAACTGGTCACATTTGATTAGCATGAAAACATATCCCAGAGAATGGTCGACTCTGTACCCATGTGTTATTAACTTCTAGATTCATTTTGGCCAGATTTGTCCTTTTGGAATACTGAGTAAAATGTACTTTTTTTCTCACAATCTGAAGCCTTAATGACAAAGTTATTATTGATTTGTGTAAAAGCACTCCGCAAAAGCAATTTAGATTTCTTAATTACTCAATTCAATAATTTTCCTCTTCTGTTCAAAGCCCCTTAATGTTGCAATCGACATTTTCACACATTCATTTCATCCATTGATTTACTTCACATGGTCTGTTGTTGAAAAAGCCAGTTGGGTATGATAACATAAAGCCCTCATTCTCACTATTATTTCATTATTTCAAAATGTTCCTTGCTCTGTCTTTATAAAAGTATATGCTGCAATGATCCAGTCCCCTAATTGTGATCAATACTGTTTCATGTTATTCAGTTGAATGCAGTTCCTCAGTGCTGCTTATAAGATGTCAGGTCTTACACCGGTGTTTGGTGGCTCCACAGCATAAAAGCCTTTCAGAGCACAGTGGTTCGATAGCTTGTTAGTATGCCTGACAGTTTCATGACAGAGCCTGAAATGCAAAAGAAGACACACTCACTCTAAATATAAATCTGTCACTTTTTAAGATGAGTCTGAAGACTCATATACAGTAGTCTTTGCTGATGTAATGGTTATAACTCAGCCAGTCTCTGGGTAAATGTACTTTTAATCTTCCTTAGTGTGTGTCGCTGATGGATGTTGGGGGAAGTCTCAGCTTACTGTGTCTCTGACTGCAATAATGCCGCAAGAGGAGCAGGCAAAGATCAGTTCAGTTCAACATTTGGAGGGGGGAGAGACATAGAGAGACACATATATAATGTAGCTTACATTGCCCAGATAATGATTAGAGAAGAAATGCATCTCACCTTTAGTTCACCTCGATGAGCCCCAGTCTTGTCAGTATTGATGGCATCAGAAAGACGTGTTTTTACATTCAGAATGTCATGATCAGGCATACTCAGAGGATCAATCAGAACCTGATAGGGGACAGCAGGATGTTTCCACGAAGAGGGGATGTGGACGCTCCAGCTCTCAGGCTGCCCAAAGGTCCCTGTGGACAAAGACCAGCATTTTCCTTTTCAATGTTTTTCCAAATTGCACGGCATGGTGCTGAATGAATGTGATAGAGTCAAAGCTGTGGCTTCTTAAAATGTCACAATGTCTGAATCCATTTGAAATCATTTATCTGCAGTGCCCTGCAGCACACCTCCTACAGACACACAGGGACATTTTTTTTTACATTTTCTTTATATTTTTATAGCAGGTTATTATCAGATACAGTCCACATTGGTACATAAAAACAATCATATTTTTCCTTTTTTGCCAAATAAATATTAATGGCATTTCCTTACATGCAGCTATTTTCAAGATAGATGTGAATCTTACTTTTATTCTTCCTGTCTACTTTCTGTCAGCGGGAAAAGCTGAAGATCACTAACTTCTACAAAAAAACTGATCATTACTGTACAAAGAAAAATAATGTCATATACAAATTAAAATGATCTGCTTTCTGCCCAGTTATCTTGTAGAAGCTATGGATGCAGTTTTTCAAAAAGTGGATGTCTCGAAATGGGATCACATTCTTCCCTTGGCTTTAGAGAAGAGTTGTAGCTGATTTAAGGAATAGATTAACATTTTGGGAAATACAAGAGTTAGATGAGAAGATTGACACCGCTATCTGTAGGTTGTGCATTAAATATGAAGCTACAGCCAGCAGCCAGTTAGCTTAGCTTAGCACAAACAGCTGGGCGCAGTGGAACTTCCTGTTGAACTATACGGCTCCTGAAATCCCCAGCTTCAGTGTGTCATTGGGTTAGTGGTAATTATTTGCTCAATAATATTTATATTATGTTTGTTGCTTGCAATGTTATGGCATTTAGGTAGGTCCTGCATCACTACCTGATTGAATGGCCTATTTAAAAATATAATCTTAATACATTTACTTTATTATTATTTTATATAATATTTGTGTAATATTGTGCTTACATTGTCCATATTCCTAACTTTATTTGTGTGATAACCAAAATGTAACTGCCACACTGTAAACCTGGAGCAAGGACGTATAACGTATGAGTAAATGTTTGTTTACCAGCTCTCTAGGCAAAATATGATGAAGCTGTGGTCTGCTGTGTGCACTGTAGCCTACTTGATAGACACTTAAAGGTGACAGGGCACGTACACAATGCAGAGTGGGAGGAAGGGGGTACCATAAGGGCCCTCAGCTAATTTTTACCCCAGGCCACTTAGTGGGTTAATCCAGCCATGTGCACCGTCACACTGAAATGAGCATGCCCACAAATAACAGCATTTCCACCTTTAGCACTGCACCATGCTCAAGATTAATGTGGTTTGCATGAACATTATTAATGTCTAGAAAGACAGGATTGACAGATACAAAATGACACCAACCAATGAATTCTCCATGTGCACTCCAAAGGCGCACAGTGTAGTCAGCGGATGAGGTAAGCACCACTTGATCATTGTCAACAATCTGCAGGCTGGACCAGAATAAAGAGACATGAGATGAAATGAGAGAAGGCATTTCTGGCAGAACACTCTAAATCATCCACTCTGTTGCTATGTCTGATGGCAGATGCACCCCGGGCAGCATCTCGCCTATAGTGATCGTCTGTTTAAGACCTTCCCACACACAGTTTCTACTATACTTTGTTTGTCTGTACTGCAGCAGAAGGAAGTTCTGCTGCTCCAGCTGCCACGACACCTCAGACTGAGAATGATTGGTTCCACTAAGGATGTACCCGCAGGGACTTTTAAGTGCCATACAAAACTAAAAGTTAAGGACACAACCCAAAGTCTAATTTCTGTTTGACTGCAGTTACCTGACAATTTGAAACTTAAGACAAGATGACTTTGTGACTGTTATAAAATGTGTTGTGTATTTTACATACCCAGTAATTCTGCTGGTGTGGGCACGCCAGAAGTGTTCAGCTGAATGAATGTGAAAAAACAAACAGGACATGTAATTTTTCATGTTCTGATGACAGTATCTCTTCATATATTCTTCATATTTCAGTCAATGGAAAGAAAATAATGTAGCTAACCTCTAGGTGATTTTTGCTCAGGGGCAAACTTCTCCATGTTGTAAACATAGATGTAACCAATTCGGTCAGCAGCGTACAGCAGCATGTCCTTGTCTGTTTTAGCCAGTTTTGTAATCTTTTGTTGGTATTGAGACTGCAAAATTAATAATAAATAAATGGAAAAAAAGAAGTGCTTTTCAGTCATAGCACTGGCATGTTAATTATTTATATTCATTATTTGGCTATGGCTGACTAACTGCTACCCTCCTTGCAGACAGACTTAATACATATCCCCCGATTCCACTCCATACTAAATATGTCTGGCAAACAAATTGTAGAAACTAATTATCAAGGAACAAAAATACATGAACATAAAAGCACCTTGAAATGGTTAAGAGCCATTGTTGCTAGGTAACAAAACACAAGTGGGTTATAATTGCAAAGCAAACATGTTGTTTTAAAGTGCTAATATTCTGCTTTTTGGCTTTTTCCCTTTCTTTTATTGTGTTATATATATTTTTTGTGCATGTTATAGGTTTACAAAGTGAAAAAGCCCAAAGTCCCCCCTAAAGGGACTTACCATCTCCAACAGAAAACACTGTTCACAAACTGCTCCAAACAGCTCTATTGTAGTCCAGCCTTTACTTCAGAGACAAACATGGTCACTTTGTAGCACACGTTATAATGCTCGCCTAGCTGCTAGCGTGGCACGCCCTCATACTCTGCTTCTGACTGGCTAGTAGTTCTTACCTAGCTACTGTCAGGGCACACCTTCATACTCTGCTTCTGACTGGCTAGTAGTCCTTACCTAGCTACTGTCAGGGCACTCCCTCATACTCTGCTTCTGACTGGCTAGTAGTCCTTACCTAGCTACTGTCAGGGCCTGCCCTTATACTCCGCTTCTGACTGGCTAGTAGTCCTTACCTAGGTACTGTCAGGGCACGCCCTCATACTCTGCTTCTGACTGGCTAGTAGTCCTTACCTAGCTACTGCACATGTGCGATTCCCAACAAAGATGGAACAGAATTGAGATGTCTCACTCTGTAGCTAAAACAGAGAGCTCAACACACAGGGTGAAAAGAGGAGCTGCAGCAATTTGCAGTACAACAACAATATGGTGTTTTTTGAAAATTAAACCATGTAAACCTATTCTGATATAACCTCTAAATACAATGATGAACCTGAAAATGAGCACAATATGAGCACTTTAAGGTTTTGTTGTGTAAAATATTAACATTTTATGTTTGTTAGCCTCAAAACACAATTATTGCTTTCTTTAGGAGGATTTCAGCACATTTTACAGTATTTCAGCTTCATGCCCCCATGTACACCCACCTCCCAATATTAAGAGTCCCTGCTTTGCATTATGTAGCTGCAAGTAAGGTACCTGCTAGTTGTTAAAAAAGAAACTAGAACAAAGTAAAGAAACAGTGCACCACACATTATACCGTTTAATCAGCCATTTTGAAGATAAAAGTAAGAACAGGGAAACTGGAGTCCTATGCCTTAATATCCAAAAGTGAAACCAAGAAATGTTGAGTTAAATACAGTATCTTACAGCTTTGAAGCTGCCCACAAATTTTCCTCCACTGGGCACGTTCCAGAGATTTATGCAACCTTAAAAAGAGAAAACACATAATTAACAGTGTATTGAAAGACATTGTGAAAGATTGTAAAATGCAATCATGCGCTGTAATCAGTGCTGTTGTTAACACTGACCCATGGCTCCAGACGACAGCAGAGCTGTAGCCGAGGAAAAGTGCTGTAACTTGGAGTTCTTTATGAAAATGATGCTTGGAACACTTGTATCCAGTCCTGTGTAACAGACAAAAAAACATCAAACAAATGCAATGTTCTGAACACATCAGAGTTTTTATTGACTATATTTGTCATTCGCTTTGCTCCAAAATCACCTTCAACATTTTGGTGTTCAGCTAGAAGAGGACTGACAAACCGACACTGTATACGTCCAGACACCACATTCCACACTAGTATCTCTCCATCATAGCTGCTGGTGGCGATGAGAGATGGAGGACACTGCGCCACACAAAGGATGTCATCCTTATGGCCATTTTTCTGAGGAAAGACAAAGTGTGAGTCTCTCTAAACAACAGGATAAGAACTTCAAAAGTTCAACCACAGTAGTTCTATTTCCATTAGTTTCCAATTTATGAAAGATTGTTGTCTTTGTTTGTACGTAAAAAAGATATAGTGTATTACATTTCCTATCACTTCAGCATGTTTTTAGCCTGGTTGACACCAGACCCTTCTCAGTTGTAACTGAGTGTGGGTCTGGGGAACGTTCATTCACAGCCCATTTCCAAAGGGGCGTCACCAACAGATGCCACTCAAATGCCTCTGGGCGCAATTGGATAGTCTTTCAACCAATCAGACCAACGATCCGGGTGACGTAGCAGCGACAGCGGCATCAGCGGCAATGACCGTCGCTGCGCTATTGTCATTGTGTAAAGCCCGCCTCAACGGCTGTGATTGGTGCCTCGATTTGGAAACATTGGAAATGGGCTTGAATGGGCTCCTGGGCAGACGTTCTTGCAGAGCAAATCTCAAATTTGCCGGAGGTTCGTCAGGGGTTTCCCAGGCTAGCATGTTTTTAACCAACCGTAGAAATGTGTTCAAAGATGACACTGGCAAGGAAAGTTTCAAAACCAAATAGTATTTTCTAACAGATAAAGACTGATATGGAACTAATGGTACAGAACCTTAAATAAATACTTCTTGAGAACCTTATTGACAAAAAAGCTAGCACCTCTAAAGCTCACTAATTAACATGGGATATCTTGTTTCTTTGGTCTGTGCAAAAAGGGAAATGAAAGCGAAATAGTGCATATTTCCCACTATTTTAACCATACCAATTAAAGAAATGATCAAGGAGTTTGCACAACACACAGAATAAGTAAGAAGAGGTGTGCACCAAAACGTCAAGGAGATGTCTATAAAGAGCCAAGGAGTCTTATTCAACAGTTGAGAGATTGGCGGGTGAACAATGTTTTGACTGTGTATGAATATCAAAGAGGTTTCATTGAAGTCTTGCTTTTTCTTACAGCACTCTGGCAAAGTGTGTCACACATTTTAAATTGACTGATTTGATGTCAAACCCCTGAGCAAACAAGCCAAACATGACTCCTGCTACTGTATTTCACATTGATACAAAGCAATCCATCTTGTGCGAGTATGTCGGAGTATGTTACGTGGAGCCATGCTGCCAACAAGAAACTGTACACAAATCAGGAAAAGCAGATGGCAATTTTGACACAATATATTCAAAGACCAAGCACACAATTTAGCTGAACTGGGACATGTTTTAAAATATTAATGAGATGCAACACAACACTGACCATCTGGAGAAACAGAAAAAAAATCACAGTGAACCCAAGGCTCGGTAGAAAGAGGAAAGAAAACTAATAATTTATTCGGTACAACCCATTTTGTGACTCTTTCAGCCATATCACCAATAATGAAAATCAGTTCGCCTAAAGCTCATAGCAGATAGCAACGCCATCATGCTTCCGGAGGTACCACTTTATACTGGTCAAATCAGATAAAGGAACTCTAGTCTGTGTGATATTATTGAGGACTAAACAGACAGTGTTGAGAGCATTAAGCTGCATTCATTATTGTAGTTGGTGATTTTACCTGGTAAAAAAGTATATTTAGAATAGTAGAAATGTTTAGGAATATGAGTTTAGTTATTTGTGAAATATCCTTACAATTACTTAATTGATTGCGATGCAATTCGGTACAAATATCCATGGTGCTCGGACGATAAATCCACATGATTTTTGGTGATACCCTGACATTTCGACTAGCGCCACCATTAGGACAAGATGTTAATTTGTCCCATACTTTGTTCTGTGACCAAGTACCTGCAAAACTAATGACACCCATCTACCTCAGCTGTACTTTATGTTTAGTGATAATTAGCAAATGTTAAAGCTAACATTAAATGCTAACAACGCTAAACTAAGATTGTGAGTTTTTTAAACGTTATACCAGCTTATACCAATGTCAGCATGCTAATGCACATTAGCATTTAGCTTGACGCACCACTGCCTCTAGGATTGCTGGAGAGTCTTGCTTATTGCTACAGCATAGTTGTTATATATATATTATAAAATATAATATAATATAGTAGTCTAAAGGTTGGGCATTCACATTAAATGAGTGGTTTCTTTCACAATTCACCAACTATAGATCCTCAGTGATGAGAAATATAATCCCTAAAGAATGCCAATGGTGTTAGCAGCTATCTGGCGTGCCCTGGATTACTAAACTGTGACATTTTAGAGGATCTAATCATTTGCATTTATTAAGGTGCTGTTTGAGAAAGATGTGTTGCTTTTTGAATACATAATAATCATGAGCCTACACTTTTGTTCTTAAACTAATCCTGATATTGAGCTTATGCAAAAAAAAAAAGCCGCAGCCTATCCCCTCTCGGACTTGCAATTTAAGACGTCTTTAAGTAATTTTAAATATTTAGGAATCTGTGTTACCACAAACTACTCTGAATTGCTCAAATGTAATTTCTCGCCTCTCCACCGTTGGTCTCTCATACCTTTATCTCTGGCTGGCAGGATAAACTGTATTAAAATGAATGTGCTTCCCAAATTCCTCCATCTCTTTCAATCTATACCCCTCTTTATTCCAAAAAATATTTCCACTCACTCGACAGCTTGATCTCTCAGTTCATATGGGAGAAAAAACTGCAGGGGAAAAAATACTGAGCTAACCCTATAAGACACTGTGGTGGGAGTGCACATAGGGCATTTGCTGCACACCTTGTGTTCTGAACTGAGTCAGTGATAAAAGCATCTTTATATTTCAGTGAGAGCTCCGACTCTCTGGAGCAGAGCCTGCACAAACGACAGGTATACTGACAGGCCAAAGCTTGGCTGCACTGGGAATTAGACAAAGCAAAAAACTTAGCAAAACTATGTGATGTGAGGACATCACAAATGATGTGTTGAAAATATTCTATATTAAACTATATAAATTAGTATATATACAACATGCATACAGGAAGACGGCAAGAAACTAAAACATTTCACAGTTTGTAATAGAAATTCTGAAAACTGAGAGAAATGGGACACAGGGAGAATAAAAGGGATGGGGTAACTTTAAGTTAAAAAAAAAAAAAAGTCTGCAGGCGATGCTTCACAGTAGGGCAGAGATCAAGGAGGCTTTGTTACCCATCTCTCTCTGAGATTTCTAGCAAGTCAGCAAAAAGGAGTCTTAGGACCAAAGACTACAATGTCCTCCGTGTGTCTGTGCAATATGAACACACAACCAGCAGGGAAGCTTTATCTTTACAGGCCTGAAGGTGCACCAGTGACTGAGGCAGAGCTAGAAAGAACTGGCCAAGCACCTCTATATGATGCACAATGATGAGCGTTTAAATGGTGTACTGCATAGCTTTTTACATTATTTTATAACCTACTGGCTTTATAAATGCATCCTGATATATGTTTTATATGTAAAATCTGGATCCTTGTAACCACCGCTAAAAATGTAATGGAGTAAAAAGCACAATATTTGTCTCTGAAATGTAGTGGAGAGGAACTACAAAGTATTCTCAGGTGAAGTACCTGAAATACCTCAAAGTTGTACTTAAGTCAAAATTACTTTCCATCACTAGAAAAATGCAGATTTTCTAAAAATATTTTTATATATAAAAATACACAGTAGCAACCAAATGAGACGAATGCAGTGCTAATTGAATAATTACAGAGCTCACTTGCCTGATGTGTTTGTGATCATGCATTCAGTTCACAACAAAAACACCCAATTTGTCCTCTTGTCACTTTAAACACAGAGAGCTGTGCTTTTTAGAAATGGAAGAATAACGATTGGATCCATCCAATGATTCTACCATTGTTATCTCGTCCGCCTGAAATAAATGGCACAGGGGGAATGCTAACTCTCAGCCGGAGCCCACTGAACTACAGTGGCCTACCTTATTATTTTGGTCTGCCTGAACATATTCTCAAAGTTATCGTCAAGACAATTGTCTGTTCATTAATCACCAGATCATCCTGCCACGAAGGCTGCGGCCTCTGGACGTGATGAAGGTCCTCAGGTATGTCCTGACAAAATACAGATGCACAGTCAGAAAACATCTCAATATCAATACATTTTGTTATGTCTGAATCAGAAACATTGCTGGTAGAAAATCCTTGTAGCACATTAAAATTCCTATTAACCAGATAATGACAAGAAGTGTCATGCAACAAAGAATGTGCACACTACTTTCTGGTTCTATAATGAAATTCAAAACAGGCTATATACAGCATGAACTCTCAGTAGATCTTTTGCTATTTCAGAATGGAGTTCAGCTGGTAATGACAATGTAAACAAATGCAAATGGTATGCGATACGATGGAGGGATGGAGGAATTGGAGAAATAATTGGAATGGGATTTCTGACACACAACTGACAAATAAAACCTAGCAGAACTCGTGTCTTTTGTACTTACTGGGTAAATGTCAATCATCCGGTCCCGGCCGACAGACATCACATAGCTTCAAACAAAAAATTGCACAAGCTCAACTTGAATTAAAATGCATACTGAGCCAAGAACACTTGGCAAATATCACATCATTACTCACACATTCCTGTGAACTTGCAGAAAGATGCAGTCGCACACTTCATGACATTCACCATCTACAGGAAAGATTGAAAGATTCTTCGCAATTATTAGATAGTTTAGTATTTCCAACTTTCTGTTTTGAGGAAGTAATGAAAATGTACAATACATACCCTTCTTTAGTGTCTTTAGGCACTGACCATTGTTGAAATTCCAGATCTTTAAACAGCCATCTCTTCCACCTGTGACGAGTCTGCAAACACAAGAACATAATGTAGTATGATGAAGTAGTGGCTAAATATTATATTCACAAGCTGCTTCATGTACTGTACCTCCTCCCTTTGGGGTCAAAAGTCATGCATGTGATGGCAGAAAGGTTGTGTGTGCCTCCAAACTCGAAAACCTGACGCCCAGTGTCAAAATCCCAGACTTTTACAACCTGAAACAAGGAACATTTTGAGTTAATTGTACAGTTGTTACATATCAAATAAATATGATTATGTTCCTGTTTTAACACAGGCTGGATTCATTTTGTCATTTTGTGGAAATGTGAAGTTGGGTCATCTGGGTGTGTGATGTTGTAAAGCACATATTTACTCACAGATCCCTCAGTGCAGCTGACAACTTGACGGAACTCCTCATTGTAGCCGCAGCACATTACAGTCTCATTATGTGAAACAGTCAGACGGCTGTGAAGCCATGGCCTTACAGAGGCAAGAGATAATCAAATGAATAAAAGGGACATGAATATTAAACTGCTGCAGTCATCTCTGAAGAAACTAAAATCTTAGTTATTGTATTTTTTTGGGTGAAAGTGAGATGTTAATCCCTCAATAGCAAATCTTCAAAAGCATCAGCTGTCTTTTTGTTTTTGAATTTCACAAACGTGCTTAAATTAGTTTAGTTGAGGAATATGTTTTCAAAATATCTTCAGAGTACAATGGGTTATATGATGAATAAAGCACAAAGGCACGACAGCCAACCTTATCTTCAGGGAGAGCACAGCCATACAGTCTGCTGCAATGTAAAAGGATTCCACAGCAGAGGAGTACGAGCATGCAGATATGTCACCATGAATCCCGCTGGCTTTGGGGTCTGCTGTAAACAGGCAACACTGATCTTGAATATCCCAAATCTGAAATGGGAACAGTGAACAGCGATAGAAGAAGTATTCACATAATTCACCTAAGCAAAAGCAATACCAAACTACTCCATTACAAGTAGAAGTACAGAAGCATTGGCAATAATGGGTACTTAAAATATCAAAATACTAAAGTTATCATGCAGAATGGCTCCTGTCTGTGTTATATTATACTACGGCATTATAATGAACGTATGTAAGCAGCATTTCAACATTGTAGCTGATTGGAGTGGAGGTAATTTATTCTGTAGTTTAATCTTCAATTAAACATCAGGTTTTATAAACTGATTATACATGTCTGGGTAAAACCTTGATCTTAAAAGTAACTATAAGTAAGTATAATATGTAAAAACTCAAGTACTGTAAAATGTGTGTCAAACTTTTACTGAAGTACAAAACTTGTGTAAATGTATTTCCACCGCAGATGGTTCAAATGTGGTTAATGCATATACAGTAATATGAATGCTGTACTTCTTTGGATCATTTAGAACAGCGATTCCCAAAGTGTGGTGTGCGCTAGTGAGGGCCAAATGAAGATTTGTGAAGCATTGCCTTTATTTTCTGAGCCCACTAGATGGCGCGCTCTTGGTCTGAAGAGAAAGGCCTAAGGCATCGCAATTCAGTGTATTCTCAACCCTTTGTTGAATCTAGTAGGCTCAGAAAATGAAGACAATGCTTCACAAAGCTTCATTTGGCCATCACTAGTGCGCGCACCACCCCTTGGGGTGCTTGAGGTGCCGGAAAAATGTAATGGTGTAATAACTACACCAGTACTTTTTAGTGGGATTTTTCATGAAATAAAAACCTAAAATTGAAAACATTGCTTTATAAATTTTAAATTAAAAACTTGCATTTTAATAAATGGATAAATGTACCCAAAATGCACTTCAGTTCCTGCCAGTCAGCCTGTCTTTACATAATGTACGTGTAGGGTAACATTGCTAGCTTTAACGTTACCAATAAATGCCTACTAGCTAGCCTACTAGCTGAAATAGTTTATTTATGCAAATATGCACAACTGGCTAAAATCAGGGAAACTGTCAGGTGGGACATCTAAACATATTAGTCATGAAAGAGGAGCTAGAAAGAGAGAGACTGAGGAATTGGATGTGAGCGAAACGGAGAGATGGGTTGGGCCGAAAACTGAGCGGGAGACAGAGAAAGATGAGATTAGAGCGACCAAAAAGCAGGATCGGAGAGCACAGGCAAATCAAGAGGACATACGCTCATCATCCAGGCAAGTAAGGGAAAGAGGCAATGAGACTGGGCATCAGACTGGAAGAAAACAAAGGAAATATGATGAAACTTATTTAGCCGATTGCCCAAAGCCACAGTGTGTGGTGTGTATGAAGCCCTCTTATCTATGTCACCACCTGAACACAAAGCATGCCAATGTCAAAAAGTCAAAAAGTCAAAAGCCCCTTAATTTAATTTGACCATAAAAAGAAAAGATTAAAAAAAAGATTGGGGGTGCATCAACCCGGTCAGGATGTAGAAGGGGGTGCGTTGCCTAAAAAGTTTGGGAACCGCTGATTTAGAACATACAAAATCAGCGAAACACAAAAATGAGTGATGAATTACTTTCACGGTTCTGTCTATGGAGACAGAGAAGATCTGACTGTCCTCTGAGAAGATGCAGAGGTAGATGATGGGAGCAGAGTGTCCTTTCAAAATGCTGGTCGGTTTCCTGAAAAAATAAAAACAGAACCACTAGGAGGAGGCCTTTAAATGTCATGTTAATTGTCTTGAAGAAAGACCACTGACTTCTGGGTCCTCACCCCGAAAAATGTGGGTTCCACATGCGTATGAGTCTGTCCATGCCTCCAGTGACCAGCAAGCTGTGCTTCTGACAAAGGTCAAAGGTCTTGACACCTTTGTAGATGGTGAAAACGGTCTGGTCACATGCTGCCCGGAGCTGTGGAGTCCAGCTCAGTTGGACCTTCTTGGTCTTACCTTCGTAGCAGGCCTCTCTGATCTCACCCAGCTGCTGCTCAGCGTCCGTTAAAGGCAGCACACGGCCTCAAGAAGAAGAAGAAAAAGCATTTTATTGCCAGGCCATGTGTGTGACCATCGATCAAACATGCTTTGTGGAGAAAGGGTAAGCTATTATCTGAACAAATGACAAAACTGGCAAGTGGACATGGCAAACCACACACACACACACACACACACACACACACACACACACACACACACACACACACACACACACACACACACACACACACACACACACACACACACACACACACACACACACGTGCACACAATAGACACACGTGCTGGCATTGATTGGTTAATTTGTGATAGATGTGTCATCATGAGTCATCCCCCACAGCTCTCCTACCAGGCTGAGTAATGTTCAACACCCAGTATAATGAATGCACATGGTAGAGTTAAAGGACCAAATGCCTTTTTTAATCATCATTTTCAACATTCATCACTTTTTATCGGAATCTTAAATCAGTCATGGAGAATATGCATATGTAAGAACAGACATAAGTTTGTGTTTTAGGTCGATTAATTTACCTATAACGAGGGAGGACGATTCTTCATTTGATGAGGAGACAACAGCTTGAAAACCTTGAAAATATTTTGCCTACAGTTAAAGAGAAGAGTTAGTTGCTTGCTAGTCTGTTTCAGGATGTAAAATGCCACACCATTGAACACAACTTGGTACACAACTTTTGCAGATATTATAATATGTCATTTGACTTAAATTAATTTCTTTGTAATGGAAGTGTGGAAGTGGAAAGGTAAAATGTCACCTGTGTTACCCAGTCCTGATGAACCTTCCATCTGACAAATGTCACATTCGGGGAAAGCACTGCATTGTCAACCGCTATGTTGGGCATATTTTCAATCTTTGGTAATTTATTCCATAATCTATAAAAAAGAGAAGTTGAGATGTGCAATCAGGCCTGAAACTGTGTCATATTTTCTGAGACACAAAGCCTGTGCAATACATATCATTTATTTGTTTGGCGTGGAACATATAGGAAGCAAAGGTATCATTTTCCACCACATTTGGAAGTTTCTGTGATAGTCGACTGCTTACCTGACTTTCAATAAGTAGTTCACAGAGTCCATAGACTCAGTTATCGGCTATAACCAGAAAAAGTGCACAATCCCTACTGTGAAAGACACTCCCTCTATCAATCTCACATACATTTGCTTTCATCGTGAATACATTGAAATGTGCCACATTTAACTGAAAAAAAGAGAAATACAAAATAGCTTTTTACATGGCATTGGCCAGGATACTGGTGCAATTCAATGATCTACCAGTCAATGGAGTACTGACTCATTGGAACAACTAATATACTGTATGACACATTCCCAAAGGTTTGTACAGTATAGCCTGGGGGAATTATAAAATCCAATGCATTTGCTTTAATGAAATTTAAAGAAATATGAATTTCACAGCTACACATCTAATATACAGCGGAATACATCCTCTCAGTAATAGCTACTTAATAAATTAACAATTTTCTTACTGAATTGGAGACATTTTAGTACTCAATGTGACTGAAGGCAAAACATATTTCCTTATACTGCTCCAGAGATCAAAGCTCAATATTTTATGTTATTTGATCAATACATTGTTATATTTTCAAGAAAATATGAAAATTGCATTACGCTATCTGAACATTAGATAATTCAACATTTGTATAATGGCTAATTGAATAACTGAAATAAGAATGCATGTGTGTAGTAAGTATTTAGAAAAGCATAATTACCTGAGGGTATCTCCAACAGAGGATATTAAAATGATAGTCACACATCCCTGAAAGAAGTAACCTCTGCCAGTATTAATCTGGTGGAATATAATAAATGATTCTTGTTTGAGAATCGGATAAGGTTTGAACAAAAGGACCTACCTCCGTGTCTCCATACAGAACACAACATTTATCAGGGCCAGTGTAGCTATTGAGAAATTTGGAAGAAAAAAAACCATTAATGTGACTTATTGTGACATTTGGAACAAATGTTAACATGCAGTTATGTTGCTCACCCGTAATCTAATGTCAAAGGCACTGTGTCTAGTGCATTGATCTGGCAATAAGGCTCCAGAGTGGAAAGCTCATAAAGTTGGATCTCTCTGTCCCTGCAAGATAACAAAGAGACACACAATAGTCTGGAACCTGCAGTAAGAGTAAGCCTAATCAATGTACGCAATAACACCTTTGGTCTTTAAGTCATTTTTATGTATCATATTACCCCGTTCCGATCATCAGCTTGTTGAACTCTGTCATCAGAGTAAAATCACTTGCCCACTTTGACTTCCTGTTTGCAGGTTCTTCCTTCTGTAAGATATGAACAAATCAGTATGTCACAAACACTCCACGTTTCATAGGTAGAGGTAGATTTGATGCAATACGATAGAATAGACTATACAGACGATTTGTGAAGATTCAGCGGTAAGTTGCCAATGAATAAAGTATATAATATAGTATGCTTACTAAATCTAGTGTAAAGTGTTATGATATTTTGTCCTCACTATACATACAGAGGAGTGACAAAATAACACAATCATCTTAAACCTTATATATGGACAATATTAGAGCCAAAGTCTGGTTTGGCCTATAGACCTCCATTGTTGTCCAAAAACTACATTGATGAGCTACACGGTTGCACTACATATATGTTTAGATCTGTGTCTTCAGTAGAAACCAATGGGCTTGGGGCTTGACTGCCACAGACAGGGTATTGAAAGATGGAGTAATACACGTTGGTTTTTATCTTTATATGGGATCTGTTAGTCTGGATGCAAAGTACATTTCCAGGATGACATCCGGGGTGTAGCTCACACGCCAAATGTCAGGCTTTGTCCCTATCATTCCGCTCTCTGTGTGTTGCCGTTCTCAAAATCTCTTCGCTACGGGAAACAACAACACATTTCGAGCTAGCAACTACACACTGAAAATGGCAAGTTTTGTAAAGAAATTGGAACGTGTAGTAAGGCAGGCCTGCTTGGTTCTTTCAGGGAATGATTGTAAAGATTGATGATTGTAAAGAAAGAGAGAATATGTTTACAACATTTCCTCTCTAACTGGGATGTTTTGGGACCGATTGATGGGATTGCTGTGGACAAAGTACACACGGCGATACACTGGTAAGAACAAATGACGTTTAACCATGTATCAGCTAATTTATATAGCTCACGTTATTGTATTGTGTGAACAGTTAACCTCATTTAATATTGTATGTGGCGTTTTCTTTTGCGGGGTGCAAATGTTCCACCAAAACAAGTTCCTTCCTGAGACTATTTTGCAGAGCCACCGTCGCTGTGCCCAAAACAATTGTGATTGGTTTAAAGAAACGCAAACGAGACAGAGCGTTTTTTTTCTCCTATCCCAGAATGAATCTGTGGTGTAGCCAGACATTACTCCACATCGCTGTGGAGATAGGTCTGGCAATGCTAGACTAGGGATTTGCTGACAATAAGAAAAATATAGAATGACATCAGACTTGTCTTTAAAGTGTTCAGGTAAATGTACAAAAGTTAAAACATACAAAAATGTTTTTGGTCTTCAGTGGTTTCAGTTCAGGGCTCCAGTAGCAAACAACCCCGTCTTCTCGCACTGTTGCGACGGTCCCATCATGGGTGGAGTGGATGTTGATGATGGGGATGCCATGACCCAATGCCTTCATAGTGGCTGGCAGGGTGAAAGCCACCTGCTTACTGCGTCTTGCAGTTTCCTGCTTCTCTTTGTACTCCTGCATCATGTGTGTGCTGAACTCGCCCTGCGTCACATGAATTTTTGTTAAACAGGTAATATTCAGGTTGACTATCCTGCATGTTGATATTCAGAAAATGTTATCATGGTTATATGTGCAAGAGCGTAAGTTTAGTTAAGTACGGGCAACACAAAAGGCTTCAAAAATAAAACAAAAAAATGAAAGCGTGTAGATGATGATGTTATTTCCTACATTTGAACTATGCATATCAATCTACTTGTACTCTCCGGGAACCATCACCTTATCGTGGTGGAGAGGTTTGTGTGTCCCTTTGAACCTGAGGGCTGTGTTGTCTGGAGCTTTGTGCTCCTGGTAGGGTCTCCCAAGGCAAAGTGGTCTCAGGTGAGGGGCCAGACAAAGAATGGTTCAAAAACCCCATGACACAGGAAGAGATGGAGTGACCCTGCCCAGAGGAAGCCCGGGGCCCCCGTCTGGAGCCCTGCCCAGACGGAGGGCTCGTCAGCGAGCGTCTGGTGGCCGGGTTTGCCACGGAGCCCGGGCCGGGCACAGCCCGAAAGAGCTATGTGGCATCCATCTCTCCGTCCCATGGGCCCACCACTTGTGGGAGGAACCGCTGGGGTCCGGTGCGCTGCCACACGGGTGGCAGTGAAGGTCAGGGGCCTCGACGGACCAGACCCGGGCAGCAGCTGGCTCTGGGGACGTGGAATGTCACCTCTCTGTGGGGGAAGGAGCCAGAGTTTGTGCGGGAGGTGGAGCGCTACCGGTTAGATCTGATGGGGCTCCTGTTGGACTCTTTTCTTCTCCGGAGTTGCCCAGGGTGTGAGGCGCCGGGCGGGTGTGGGGATACTCACAAGCCCCCGGCTGAGTGCCGCTACGTTGAAGTTTACCCCGGTGGACGAGAGGGTCGCCTCCCTACGCCTGCGGGTTGTGGGGGGGAAAACTCTGACTGTTGTATGTGCATATGCACCAAACAAGAGTTTGGAGTATTCGGCCTTCTTGGAGACCCTTGAGTGGAGTCCTGCATGGGGCTCCCATGGGGGACTCCATAGTTCTGCTGGGGGACTTCAACGCGCACGTGGGCAATGATGGAGACACATGGAGAGGCGTGATTGGGAGGAACGGCCTCCCTGATCTAAACCAGAGTGGTTGTTTGTTGTTGGACTTCTGTGCTAGTCATGGATTGTCTATAATGAACACCATGTTCAAACATAGGGATGCTCAAAAGTGTACTTGGTACCAGAGCACCCTAGGCCAAAGGTCAATGATTGATTTTATAATTGTTTCATCTGATCTGAGGCCGTATGTTTTGGACACTCGGGTGAAGAGAGGGGCGGAGCTGTCAACCGATCACCATCTGGTGGTGAGTTGGGTCAGGGGGTGGGGGAAGTCTCTGGACAGACCTGGTAAGCCCAAACGGGTAGTGCGGGTAATTTGGGAACGTCTGGAGGAGGCCCCTGTCCGACAGACTTTCAACTCACACCTCCGGCGGAGCTTTTCGTACATCCCTGTGGAGGCTGGGAGCATTGAACCCGAGTGGAGAATGTTCAAAATTTCCATTGCTGAAGCTGCGGCGAGGAGCTGTGGTCTTAGGGTCTTAGGTGCCTCAAGGGGCGGTAACCCACGAACACCGAAAAGTTCAGAGAAGACATGGAGAAGGACTTTCGGTCGGCACCAAGGTGCTTCTGGAAAACTGTTCGCCACCTCAGGAGGGGGAAGCGGGGAACCATCCAAGCTGTGTACAGTAAGGATGGGACACTGTTGACCTCAACTGAGGAGGTAATAGTGTGGTGGAAGGAGCACTTTGAGGAACTCCTAAATCCGACTAATACGCCCTCTATGGTAGAGGCAGAGCTGGAGGATGATGGGAGATTGTCGTCAATTTCCCTGGTGGAAGTTGCTGAGGTAGTTAAGCAACTCCACAGTGGTAAAGCCCCAGGGATTGATGAGATCTGTCCAGAAATGCTTAAAGCTCTGGGTGTGGAGGGGTTGTCTTGGTTGACATGCCTCTTCAACATTGCGTGGAAGTCTGGGACAGTGCCTAAGGAGTGGCAGACCGGG
Source organism: Perca fluviatilis (assembly GCF_010015445.1). Taxonomy (NCBI): domain Eukaryota; kingdom Metazoa; phylum Chordata; class Actinopteri; order Perciformes; family Percidae; genus Perca; species Perca fluviatilis. Next base: position 39,021,095 of record NC_053113.1, on the reverse strand, counting down.
GTGGTGGTGCCCCTTTTCAAAAAGGGGGACCAGAGGGTGTGTGCCAATTACAGGGGTATCACACTTCTCAGCCTCCCCGGTAAAGTCTACTCAAAGGTGCTGGAAAGGAGGGTTCGGTCGATAGTCGAACCTCCGGTTGAAGAGGAACAATGCGGATTCCGTCCTGGTCGTGGAACAATGGACCAGATCTTTACTCTCGCAAGGATCCTGGAGGGAGCCTGGGAGTATGCCCAACTGGTCTACATGTGTTTTGTGGATCTGGAGAAGGTGTATGACCGGGTCCCCCGGGAGATACTGTGGGAGGTGCTGCGGGAGTATGGGGTGAGGGGGTCCCTTCTCAGGGCCATCCAATCTCTGTACGACCAAAGCAAGAGCTGTGTCCGGGTTCTCGGCAGTAAGTCGGAATCGTTTCAGGTGAGAGTTGGCCTCCGCCAGGGCTGCGCTTTGTCACCAATCCTGTTTGTAGTATTTATGGACAGGATATCGAGGTGTAGTCGAGGTGGAGAGGGGTTGCAGTTCGGTGGGCTGGGGATCTCATCGCTGCTTTTTGCAGATGATGTGGTCCTGATGGCATCATCGGCCTGTGACCTTCAGCACTCACTGGATTGTTTCACAGCTGAGTGTGAAGCGGCTGGGATGAGGATCAGCACCTCTAAATCGGAGGCCATGGTTCTCAGCAGGAAACCGATGGAGTGCCTTCTCCAGGTAGGGAATGAGTCCTTACCCCAAGTGAAGGAGTTCAAGTACCTTGGTGTCTTGTTCATGAATGAGGGGAAAATAGAGCGGGAGATTGGTCGGAGAATCGGCGCAGCGGGTGCGGTATTACATTCAATTTATCGCACCATTGTCACGAAAAGAGAGCTGAGCCAGAAGGCAAAGCTCTCAATCTACCGGTCAGTTTTCGTTCCTACCTTCACCTATGGCCATGAAGGCTGGGTCATGACCGAAAGAACAAGATCCAGGGTACAAGCGGCCGAAATGGGTTTCCTCAGGAGGGTGGCTGGCGTCTCCCTTAGAGATAGGGTGAGAAGCTCAGTCATCCGTGAGGAGCTCGGAGTAGAGCCGCTGCTCCTTCACGTCGAAAGGAGCCAGTTGAGGTGGTTCAGGCATCTGGTAAGGATGTCCCATGGGCGCCTCCCTAGGGAGGTGTTCCAGGCACGTCCAGCTGGGAAGAGGCCTCGGGGAAGACCCAGGACTAGGTGGAGGGATTATATCTCCAACCTGGCCTGGGAACGCCTCGGGATCCCCCAGTCGAAACTGGTTAATGTGGTTCGGGAAAGGGAAGTTTGGGGTCCCCTGCTGGAGCTGCTACCCCCGCGGCCCGATACCGGATAAGCGGACGAAGATGGATGGATGGATGGATGGATATCAATCTAGAAATGACCACAACATGCTTTTCAAATTAACAGTAGTCTAATAGAAATGGTGGTGACATCAGGGATCATGTTGGAGATAAGTGTTTACACACACTTTGGATTGTCTTCTATAACCATAGATAAATTCTATCAATCAAAATCAGAAATTCTGTGTAATTGCTGTAGGCTTTTATTAATTTACTAAGCTTATTTAAAGTCAGATTTTTGTTTGATTGTTGTCATACTTTATGACAGATAGGTCCTTCACTGTCTTATATTTAATATTTTAATCATGTTCAATTATAGCATAAAAATAGGAATTTGATAAGTGAGGCGGACGTGTCTCCCCTATCACCAGGGACAAATACACCCTTGCGAGTGCAGTTGTAAAATTAACGATTTTACTCTGCAAATTAAAAAACAAACCATACTCCAGTGTTACACCAGATAACTGGAAATATTTTCCAATCACATTATTTTTCAGCTTTACAATCCATAAAACCTGTTAAAATCGACTAATTATCCAGTTGAAGAAAAAATACTGACAAGATCAATAAGTTAAGAGTCAAGAGTGAATACAATGCAGACTATCACTTGGGAAACAATCTCCTTTGAGTCGACACAAGACAAATGTGTTATTGCACAGTCAACTTGGCATTAGAAAAGCTAATGAGTTCCAGTGAGTTCCAGTTACACTTGCTACAAATCCTTACTGCATTGCAGTTGTCAAAATAACCCTGTGACATCATAGTGGCCTAACTTTTTATTGCAATTTATTCCTGGTTTTAGCATGCAAGAGAAGTGTCATAACTAAGGCAATCTCTTTAATAAAATGCTGCATGCTCCATAAGAAACAAATATGAATTTCATCTCACCCATGAAATCCTTCCTTGGCCTGAATAATCAATCTTCTTAAATAACCCTTGAATATGTGCATTGCTCTGTGAAATTCAAAGAACAAAAGAATAAAGAACAATATCATTTATTGTCAATTATTCAGGTAAGCTTGTTGTCAATTGCAAATAAGTGAGACACAGAGAATGCAGAGATGTGAGAATCTGAGAGAGAGAGAGAGAGAGAGAGAGAGAGAGAGAGAGTAAGCTATGAAGAGAAATGTCACACTGTCTTACTGTCTTCGGCAAAACCAAACACTTCTTTACTATACGGCCAAAATTCTTCGCATCAATGGATCTCAAGCCACCCATTTCAAAATCCTTTACAAAGAAAAGTACAATCAAATCTTCCAGAAATGAATAGTCAGACTGCCAGTGTGATTTAAAAAAAGATGTAGTTCATACAGTACCTCAAATGCTTGTTTCAATTTCTGGAGGTTGTCGAGTGATATCGTCTCATCAATCTTATTGGAAAGGAAGAATGGGAACATTATATGATGAAGACATGAGCCAATTAATATTACAGGTTGATAATAATAATAATAATTCTAAGAAAATAGCACAATAATACCAGTAATAAAGTTTTACTGGCAAAAATGCTCCTTCCAATTTTTTTCAGTCTACTCACCAGGCAGTTCACAAAGTCTGAGTGCTAGAGAGGAGATATTAATACTGTGTAATTATCAACACAAATGATTAGGGCTCCACCTCTGAGTATTAATGACTATCTGTAAAGGTCACTGCAAGCCATCACCGGCTATGATATGTCTCTGAGATGCTTGCTCAAGGCCTGATGATGGGCCATGCTCTCATGGTGTTAATGACTTCTCTACAATTTGCCACGGTTTCCTAGCAACGCATCCTCGATCCATGACACTCTTCAAACTAGACTATCATTAATAAATAACAGGGATAAACAGCCTACTTCCTGATGGATGTTACTAGAGTCAAGGGTTCCCGCAGTATCTCTGGTGAATTGCAGAGATAATTGTTTTATCAGTCAAAGAGATGAAAGTGCTGAAGGTGTTCACATCACCTCGACTGCTTTCCAAATCCCTTTATTAGAACTTTAATCTGTCATGGCACATTGCTCATTACATTAAGCAGGAGTGTGACTGACATCTGCAACTGAAACTCCAGCCTCCTATATCAGTCCATCATTCCTGTCAGCGTGAAAGCTTGAATTTGAATATACAGGGGTCCTTTTAAGTAGTTGGCCCAGCAACTATGTTTGTTTTACTTTGGCCTGAAAAATGGGCATCCCTGGCTGTGGGACAGATTGTCCTGCCCGATGCGCTGTCATGCTGCAAGTAAATTGATCATCAACTTGATTTAAAATGGTACTTTTGACATTACCTTACATTTATTCTGCCGTTCACCTTGTGAGTGAGATGTGCTTCAGCTGTAGTTGAGTTTAAGCACTTTGGAAATAGTCTGTATAATGGTGAGTGTACCAATGTAGCACTCTAGTGACACCTTAAGGCTAAAAGCAGCAACTTTAAGAATGTAGACTCAATGGGAAAGGGTTAAAATCCATGGCAGTGAAATAATCCAAATTTACGATAACTTTTCAGATGCAGAGATAGGTGGAAATATTTCACATTTACTTGTCTGATTTCACATTTAAATATATGTTGTGTACCTTGAAGCTGCAGAGTCTGAGAGTTAAGTCAATATTGTGTTGTCGTCTCATGATTTGAACCTTATCTCCAAGTGTGACAGAGTGTCTCCGCCTGTTCTGTCTCAGCAGCTCTCGAACCAACCATTCAGGCTGTTCTTGTCTGTCCTCGCTGACACCCCCTCTTCTTGGTGCTGAGAAGTCATCTGTGACTTTCTCACCCCGACAGCCTGGCCCAGAAGTGCTTCTCTTCCTCTCCCCTGCACTCCACAGTTCAGACAGGATGCTGGAGGATTTGAGATGTTGTTTTGATTAAATGCATGCACCATTCCTATAGTGCATTGTTATTATGGGTAAACATTGTTTTGGCACTCATTAAATGTATATCAGAAGATCATTATTGTTGATCATTATTATTACTTGACGCTAGGTAGCCAACATGGTTACAGACTCTTTTATTTTTAAAAGTGTAAACTACTCATCAATCTATTTCATCTTAGGAGTGTAAGTTCCAGGTGACCAGACTTCCTGTACTACATGGTAACTGCTCAGTGTTGCCACGGATGCAACTCAAGCACCATGGCAACAGTAAACATTGTCTGAATATGACAAGGAAAGGCCTCAACCGATGGTCCCATTATCCCTTAACCAGACATTAAAACTCTAGAAATAAAGATAAAACTGGTATTAACAAAACTCAACAAAGACGTGTGATTTTATACTGGTGGTAAGGAGAGCGACAAAGCAGCAGATTACCTGGTCACATGTTGGGTTTCTAATCTTCCTGAAGCTGAAGAAGAGCGGGTCTTTTTGCCAAATGGCATCCTTGTTAGATGGTGTATCTTAAAGGTTGATGTGATGTAAAAAGCAGACTTTAGTGCAGCACATTTCCTCAGACGCCCAAACAGATGTTAATAAGACAGATCTCACATTAGTCTACCTGACACTCGCTCTAACATTACACCTGAGCAGAGCAGGTGGCCCCATGGTAACTAAGATACCAAGAGTGACAACTGGGACTGCAAAACTAAAGACAGAAGGCTGCACTTACAAAGAGAGAAATAGCTTTGTTAAAGCCATATTCAATCTTGTTTAAAAGAAACAATACATTGCACTGTTTATATAATACTTTAATACATTAACAACATGTATAGAGGAAGTAGTCCATTCTGATAGATATTTCCTACCTGTCATAATGAGCCCTACTTTTAACCACATTTATAGAGGAAGTAGGCTATTCTGATAGATATTCAACACGGTCTCACGGCAGTTCGTGAAATGGTCACGTAATTTGTAATCTATTGATTCGTGTACATAGACACGTTAATCTCGGGGGGGGGGTTTCGTGGTGGTCAGCACGTAATGGGAATCTATACGGAGGTTGGGTTTAGGAAAAGAAGAACGGGGAAAGGAAAGGTTACACTTAGGAAACGATCCCCGGTCTCCGGGGTGAAAGTCCTGTGTTTGACCCATCCACCACCCCAACCAACCTCCCTACGCAGAATTTCAGCATTTCATACTAGGCTACTCGCTACTCTGGTCGTACTGTGATCACGAAAGATGCTTTCCATTGAAATACATTAGTTTAAAAAACGTGCTGGCCACCACAAAAAAAGTTTGATAAACTTGTCCATGTACACAAATCAATAGATTAAATGACGTGACCATTTCACGAACTGCCGTGAGACTGGGTTGCGATATTTCCTACCTGACAGAATGAGCTGCTCTACCTTTAACTACATTTATAGAGGAAGTAGTGCATTCTGATAGATATTTCCCACCTGTCATAATGAGCTACCCTACTTTAAACTACATTTATGGATGAAGTAGTGCATTCTGATAGATATTTCCTACCTGACAGAATAAGCTTCCCTACTTTTAACTACATTTACAGAACAAGTAGTCCATTCTGATTGATATTTCCTACTTGTCATAATGAGCTACCCTACTTGTAGCAATCTTCAGGTAATCATTGTTTAATTCATCTCATTAATGTTGACGCACGTTACATTTGAATTGCAACTATTAACTAACATTGGAATTTCCCCTTGTGGGATTAATAAAGTATAAATTATTATTATTAAAATTATTATTATTACTACCAAGAGCATGAATAAATTAGTCAAAAATATAATATTCCTTTTGGAAGGACTTGGAAAACAGTATTTTACAAAGCAAAAGATAATAAAGTTTTACTGCTTGTCATATTCTGTGCAGATAGAACATAGCAGAAAAGGTGAAACATGGCAGACAAATATTTTTTCATCAGGCAGAGATGTTTAATTATCACAACGCACGAGTTCCACACAAAAATGACAGCAATCTAATTCTGCAAGACACTGTTCATTTATGTATATTGGTTATATTATGTCATGTTATTTATTACAGTTTTACCCCTACCATGAAAATAAATTACATAAAAACACACTAAATACAAAGACAGATAAAGAAACAACTAATATAAGCCATGAGGTTCAGAGAGGTCCTGGCCAGCTTGATATCCTCTCTGGTGAGCAGGACTTAAGCCCAACAGCTGGGAGTTTACACACTTTCTCATTGTTGTTTGGGTACACATCTTTACTCAAAACTGTTCTTAAAGCCTCCTTTTCTGCAAAGCCAAAAGACACAAAACATGAACTAGCTGTCTGTCCAAATAAAAATCAGTAAGCAACCTGTCAAAATGCTCAAACATTCAAAGGCATTAGTTGATGCTAACCCTCCTCAGGTAAAATTCTGTGTAATTGCTGCAGCTCCCGGGGCAGCAGAGACTTTATCACACATGTGACATCAGTGACTCTCTTTCCACAGTCGTAGTTGGTCAAATCTAATCTTTTCTGCTGAGTATGCCTTTGCACAACAGTTGGAACTGCAACACACAGAGGATAAGCAATTGATAGACAGCATTAGGCTTGGTGAACTGCAAGCACTCTTAACTGTGTTTACATCAGTATTTCATTTTTAGAATACAGTACCTATACCACGACAGGCCATGTTAGGATGTGTGCTGCAGCTGAAGTGAGAGTAGTTGTCCAGCAGTTCAGGTTTTTGTTTTGGCTGGCGGTAATTGTCCCTCATCTCTGTATCAGTAGAAAGCGGCATTTCACGCCTGCTGTGCAGAGGTGTAAGTCTTCTTTCTGCTTGTTTAATATGACCACATCCTGTCAAAGAAGTTCCACAACAAAAGGAAAATGAGCTGTAGAGAGAAATATTATTGTTTCATTTGGACACACCTGAGTGCTTGAATGTCAGCAGTTCTGACATGCTTTCATATACACAAGACTGAACCAACAGACTTGTCCTACCTTGAGGCATACCCATGTAGTCACATCTGTAGATGGAGCTGTACTGTGCTGTCAAGGCCTTACGGATCTCCTCCTCAGATGGGGGACATTTCCAAGGAAAGCTGACATACTCAGAGCTTTGTGTGGCGTCCCTAGGCAGCCTCCACATGATGAAAGACTTGGGGAAAATAGCTTGATTTAAAGGTTACGATACACTGTGAGAGGTCAAGCATGGCATTTGACTGTGAATGTAAAATTGAGGTTAACACAGCCTAAATACCAACCTGACTGGGATGCGGGTTGTTTCTCCTCTGCCCTGAGGCGGTTCCTGTGCGAATGCATTCAGGTTTGCAGGCTGGCTTCCAGCAAAAATCCTCGTTGTACACAGTTGAACCAAAAGGTCTAGACTGTGAATTGGAGCCTATAAATGAAGTTGACGTTGGGCACCTATGCATCAACATAGACATACAATTACACATACACAGAAACAAGCAAATTCTGCATGCATATTCAGAACTTTAACAGAAGCCCACGAATAGAACTTACAGCAGAATCTCTGCAGCTGAGTTTGGACGGTAGACAAATTGTCTTCTGTGAGATGTTTCATATGGATCCCACCACTGTTTTCCCTCTAGAAGAAAATGACTATTAGATTGCAACCCTGAATTCTTGATATGTATTATTCAACAATTACTCTGGGCTACAGGTAATCTCACATTGCCAGACCTAAATTCACAGCGCTGTGGCTACAGTTAATGAGCAGGGTGCACTATGAAGTAAAAAACACATTTACATCAATTGAGCATATAATAAATTATGCAAAGATAGATAAACCTCTGTATTGTGACCCTACTTAAAATATTTTTTTAGTTTCCTTAAAAGATACCTGATATTTTCTGTAAGATAATTGTTGTACTTGCATCTTTACTATAAAGAGAACTGTGCTCGACTATCTTATTTTTGACTCATGTTCAGTCCTAGCTTTTCTTTTTTCAGTAAGAGAACAATAAGAGAGACTTTAGTAAGAACGTCATCCTGAAACTACAAAAGTGAGGGGGGCAAAAATAGGATTTTGGATAACCAGTGAAAATAACACCTTTGCTTACACTCACAACAACAGGTAGGAATTTCAAATTACCCCAAGGTGAGGGGGGCATGAATAGGGAAATTACACTTCTACAATAATAATTACAATGCTGTAAGTTAAGATTTAAAGTATAACTACAAGAGTGATAACAAAACATGACTCTGCAACAGCCCTACGTAAAGAATACCATGGAATTCTTCCAAATAAAATAAAGCCTACAGTATAATGTACCACAATCGATCATATAGCCTAAGTACGCAACATTTAAGAAACCTAGCATATTACAGTAAAGCAAGATAATAGAAATATAAGAAAATAATAAGATGCCTGCTAAATCAAATATAACGTGTTTTGCAATTCAAAACTAAGTTAAATTACTTTTAAGTTACAAAATTAAGTACACATTTCAATCTTCATATATTCTTGGTTTAACATTACCTTTGGTTGCCATTGGTGACTGTTTCGGTACCTTGCGCTAGTTGTTTTCGGTGTAATGAAAACCTTTCCATTTGCAGGTGACAGTTCACTTTATTGATGGCTTGCTAAAAAAAAAAAAAAACTTAATTACAACTGTGGATCCTAAATTTAAGCCTGTGTGTCTATAACAATTGGAACGTTTGGCTTCCAGGTATTGTTCTCATGTGCAGAGGCAGAGCTGATCCCTGCTGCAGGCTGTTTCTATGTGCTGTGGTTATGGAGACCTAGCCTACAACATTTGAATGGCCACTGTCAGCTGCTCAGTAGGGGAGATGTTGCATTAAAAATGAAACACCACCCAATATGGTTGACATCTGTTACTGACAGTGGTACAATTTGATTCTATGCTAGATAATCTTCAACTCTGGTCATTTCAGAGAGAAATACTGTATGTTTACAGCTATACTTTACTGGTTACTCTGCAGATAAACATCAAATATACAAAACATATCATTATCTTATAGAATGATTGATTGTATACAGTAGCCTACTTCACATTGTTGCACTTAATCTGCTCCTTTATTTCAGGAAACTCAACTTTTTGCAAGTCATGATATAAATATCTTCAAAATATGTAAGTTTCTACAAATACATTTTAGAGAAGGAAAACTCACTCCTGAGTTAGTCTTACTACATAACTAAATAATCTTAATCTTTAAACTTATATAAATCCTAAAATAAAATAAAATAAGATCCATCTTAACCAGCTACAGCTGCTTACACGTAGATAATGCGGTAATAAATATATAGGCCTATAACACTTTAAATTAGTTAGGCCTATGTATATTTGATACTAATGGGTTAATTGCACATTGTAGTATTACTTTTACTTTAACAATGGGTATTTATTCCACAACACAAGTCTGCGCTTGTTTAACGTACCACCTCAATTTGAATATACTTGCTATACCTGCATAACGTTACGTTAAATCTTTCCCAGGCGCTGGCTATTCGACATTCAAGTTTAGCGCCACCGCCCCGTCGTGTTTTGGACAACCAACTGTACTAGCTACTTGCAACAAGCAGGACTGAGACAGCGAGTGTCCAATAAGGTACTCCAAGGAGTTGACGGCAGCCAATGTTCAACAGCCGGAGCCCGACACACAAGACAAACACAGAGGCATCCTCACAGCCGAGAGACCGCGCACCGACGGACGGTGCTTCTTCTTCCATTGTTTGATACGTACCGACGTAAAGCTGGCTTCAGGGGTAAGCATAATACATGTTTAACGCTAACGTCACTTATTAACAACGCGACTAGTATGTACTTGTTATGAATGAAGCCGTTGGCTGTGATACGGTTTGCACTGTATACAACGGCGTTGTAACCTTAACGTACATGTTGCGTTGCATGACTGAGCTGGATAAGATGCTAACACGGTATCAAGCCCCCACTGATGTTTAACACTATCTTGCTAACTTAGCTAGGTGCGTAGCTAGTTACCTAACACTGACATTAGCTTCTAAAAACAAGGTGCGATAGATTAACCCAATGACCATATCAACGACTACGCTCGGGTTAGCGTAACGTCCGCTAATGTATTATGAGCTAGCCTGCTATATGTTAGCATGGTAATGGTGGCTGGTTGGTCTGGCCGTGTTGCTATCATAAAAGCTAACGCTAACTAGAAGGTGAACGTAGGTTAATACCGCTGACTGGTGCTGAGGCAGCCCGCCGGGTGCAGTGATGCAGGCGGAGCATCTTTCCCCGCCGTCATCGCCACATTTATTTAAACTTTAAATCATATAATCTGCATTATCCATACAGGCCATTGAGGTTAAATATGAGGCCTGTTAAGAGGCGGGTGGGGTGTGATAGCTGTCCGCTAGCCATTGTTTGCAATCAAATCAGCCATTTTAATAATCGTCTCATGAAATGAGCACTGTGTCATGCCAGCTCGATAAAGCTAGCTAGCTAGTCTAGCTAAAAGGCTAACGCGAAAATCAAGAGGACACATAGCAAGAGCGGAGCCACAATGGCTAACAGCTAGCGAACAATCAAAGGCGGCGGAAGCTAATTTTTATGTATTTATCTAGCTCCATAGTATTTAAATGGGAGGCTAACGTTACTAAATAATAGAGGCAACGTTAACGCACTGTGCTGTTTTCACTAACGTTAACTCTGTAATATATCACCATGAATTCATGCTGGAAGTAAAGTACCAGTAAACTAATGTGTTATTGAGTGTAGCTAGTATTAAAGGAAGCATCATGTTGGCCTCTACATACAATAGCTTATTAGTCATCCCTCCCCCCTCCCCCCCAAACAATAGATTGAACTGACAAAGCAAGAGGCATCCAATTGACTAGGGAGATATTTAAATATTGCCAATGCTGTTGATGATTAAACTTGGATACATTTATCTCAAAACATTTTTTCTCTTCTCTATTTAGCGATCCAAGATGGGAAAGGATCTGAGGAAGCCGAAAGGCAAAATGTCCTCATATGCCTACTTTGTGCAAACATGCAGAGAGGAGCATAAGAAGAAACATCCTGAAGCATCTGTCAACTTTGCAGAGTTCTCCAAGAAATGCTCTGAGCGATGGAAGGTAAAATAAATTACTCTCAATATCTGAATCTTTTTTTCTTTTCTTTTTTTCCTTAAAAAAATAAATGACTCCCAATATTGGAATCTTCGTTTTTTATTCTCTGAATCCAATATTTTCTTTCAAGAAGTGTATGTTTTCAAGATTGTTTGAAACTGTTCTTGTCTTCCCAAAGACAATGTCACAGAAAGAAAGAGGCAATTTTGAAGATATGGCCAAACAAGACAAGGTGCGTTATGAGAGGGAAATGAAGAATTATGATCCCCCCAAGGGCCAGAAGAGGAAGCGATTCAAGGACCCCAATGCCCCCAAGAGGCCACCGTATGTATCATAATCAACTTGCTCCACACCATTTTTTTATGACACTAAGTGTCAAGTGGATTATGATATCTTATTTGAAACATTTTTCCCCACAGGTCTGCATTCTTCATATTCTGCGCAGACTTTCGCCCCAAGGTAAAAAGTGAGCATCCTGGACTCACCATTGGGGACACAGCAAAGAAGTTGGGAGAGATGTGGAACAGCTCATCAGCAGAGAACAAGCAGCCGTATGAGAGGAAGGCTGCCAAGTTGAAGGAGAAATATGACAAGGTAAATAGACAAAGTTGTTTTTGTAAAAAATTTAAAAAATCACATTTTGTTTTCAAGGTATTATTTTACTTTGAAGCATGTAAAAGAGTAGGTCTCTCTCTATTGCTAAAACACTTTGTTGGGCTCTCCACAGGATATCATTGCTTACCGTACAAAGGGTACAGTGGAAACAGCATCTGCTGCTGCAGCAGACGACGATGATGACGACGATGAAGAGGAAGATGACGACGATGATGACGACGATGAATAGGTTGCCTAGGCATGGGACCGGAAGTTTTGTTTATGCCATATAACCCTAATATACTCCATACACCATCTTGAAACATGAGTCAGACTGACAAGAACATGTGTATATTTAATGTTTTTAAGATGTACAGTGTTATTTTTCTTTTTTTGTAAAGTTAACACTACATATCTTAAGTTTGAGATTTTCTAGTGGTAGTTCTTTATCCCCTGCCATATTAGGAGGCCTAAACATCGAAATGAAAGAAACTAGTCTTTAGGTGTTACAACTCACAAATGAGATTTCTGAGTTGGTAGTGTATTTTTCTTCATTTGAAAAATATTTTTTTATGTGCTGTACCGATGTCTTTTTATTGTTCTTTGAATACCACTCTAATATCAAAAACAGCTGTTGACATTCAAGAATGTCTTCAATAAAGGTCGTTTTTTTTTTTTTAAGAAGTTTGTTTTTTTTCTTCTAATTTTAATTATCTTAACATCTCCCAAGGCTACCTGTCAATTATCGAAGACCCAATGTGTAGAACATGTAGCTGTTCAAGTGAACACATAAATAATTAAAACACTCTGGGGGTTGAGATTTTTCATTTAGAAAGAATAGCTGGTGGCTGCACAAGTGAATAAGTGCAACATAACACAGAACTGTTTCCTGTTCTCATTTCGGCTGTCAAATTATACTTCAACAGTACAGTGGAAAAGCTATTCCAAACTGGAAATGAGGACTAAATGGTAACCAGATTTTTACTCAGTTTCTGATTCGTTGTCTGAAGTGAAGCTGCCTCTGGATAAACAATATAAAGTTGGACTCTGATAATGGCCTGCAGCAACATATGAACTCAAATCAAACATTGTACTACAATGATGAGCTTTTGCGTAGTTTATTAGTTCCAAAAACAGCTTAATGTCTGTGATTTCAAAAAAGTTAATGAATCTGTGCCCTGCAGGAGTTTTGCGTTTACCTAGAAATAAGTGGGTGTATATTGCCAAGTATGTTTTCACAGGAATTTACCTTGGTGTTTTGAGGCATAACAATAAACAGAGAAAATAAAAAGCAAGTACTGCAAAGGTCAAGAGACAGATATAAAATAGAATAACGTACAATAAAAATGTGACAAAATATTAAAAAAAACAAATACAATATATTTTGCAGTTTTTATTATATTAAAGCTCTAAATGCTTAGCGAATTTGCAGAAGTTCACAGTGTGAGGTACAAAGAATATGTGTGTTATCTAACTGCCTGATTTGTAGCCTATCTTGTGCTAGGCTTCCACTGTTGTATTGTGTTTATGCCAATAGCCTTAAAAAGTGAGTGTAATCTGGTTGTTTATTGTAATGTGGTTTGTGGAACCTTGAGGTGGCCACCAGAAGGTGGCGCCACAATTAAGTAAACTGTACAGTATATGCAGTTAAAAGTTTAAACTATAGGTATTGTGTCACACGTAGTGCCCAGCCCACATAGACTTATAGGACACACACAAAGAACTGTTGCAGTGGTGAGACAGTGGTCAGACATGAACATACCTTCATACAGTACATTGTAAAACAAAGAACTTTGTCTTTTGTCCCAGGCATGAAATCAGCCAAACAAAAGATTGCCTTCCAAAAACGCTCACATTTCTTAAAATCATTCATCATAGACTTATTTTCTACAGTCTATGTCATTCATCCAGAAGAACCCAACAGAAACTAAGGACATTTTACTAAAGCAAATAACCTATAAATGATCTTATAATGAGCAATAAAACATGAAATTGACTCACCGAAATCATTCAGCAGACAAAGTATTTTCTTTTCAGCGAGACCACACCTGCCTGTTTCTATAGCTCATGGTAATGTACTGTACCTGAACTGTTGGCTAAATATGGCTTCACATGAGGTTCTAATAGTTATTTTTCATTTCACAATTTAGGTTTATACCAAACCAGTGTTGTAATGTAACAAAGTACAAATATTTGTTACAGTACTGTACATAAGTCAAATGTTCACCTATCTGTATTTTACTTCGTTATTAGGGCTGGGCAACGATTAGGTTATCCTGTTTGATATATATATATATGTATATATATAAACTGCCCACAAAATCCTGAGCCACAATCATAACATTAAAACTGTAACTCCGAGGTAATTATGGTTACCCAGTGATGTCCAGTAGTCCCCAGTGAGCACAACAGCGGGTGCACGTTGTAAAGTTGTCGCTTTTGCAGTCCTCTCCTTTTCATACAACTCTTGTATTCTTCTTGTGATGGTGCGTATTGAGGGAATCTCATACCTGCCGTCATTTGTTGCGATTCTCAGAATGTTTCTCAGACCGACGTCCTCCACAACACTAATGGGCCTGCAGTCTGTAGCTATCCACTTCTCTATGGCATTAGCTTCTCTTGCCTTTGTTTATCTATACTTCTCCCACACGCTGCATCTAACGTAGTCTGCCGAAGCCTCGCGCCACTGTTTGTTTCGTTGAATGATTTGCTGGTATCAATTGCATATAGGTGATATTTCAGACTGGAGGTACTCTGGTGATAAGAAAATTCAACTTTGCCGTGGTTACAAATAACTTTGGTTCTGTCGACTGCGCCGTCTGGAAGAACTTTAAAATGAAAATGGTCGTGCAAAAGTTCTGTACCCTTCTCCACGTTTGTTGATTTGTTTATCCGCCAATTCTTTTCTTTTCCAGTTCCTGTAAGCGTGGCAGCAACAGACTTTTACAATAATAAAAGAAATAATAAAAACTGCGTTAATGCGTGATAAAATAGTCGGCGTTAATTAATTAATGAGTTAACGCGATAATAACGCGTTAACTTGCCCAGCCCTATTCGTTATATATATTTTGAAACTTTCACTTTTACTTCACTACTTTTCCTAAATAAAATGTATACTTTTACTTTACTACATTTCCCCTAAGCGTTACTTGCAGAGGTGTTTAAAGTACTAGAGACCCATACTTCTATCAAAAAAGTGACTTGAGTAGAAGTTGAAGTGCTCTTTAAAGGTCCCATGGCATGAAAATTTCACTTTATGAGGTTTTTTAACATTAATATTAGTTCCCCCAGCCTGCCTATGGTCCCCCAGTGGCTTGAAATGGTGATAGGTGTAAACCGAGCCCTGGGTATCCTGCTCTGCCTTTGAGAAAATGAAAGCTCAGATGAGCTGTTCTGGAATCTTGCTTGTTATGAGGTCATAACAAGCGAGGTTACCTCCCTTTCTCTGCTTTGCCCGCCCAGAGAATTTGGCCAACCCATGAGAGAGAGACATCATGGCTTTCAAATGAGCAAAGTGGCAGTTGGTCAAGGCCACACCCCCACTCTTCACCTTGCCCCCCCCCTCTCTCCTCCTCAATAGCTACAGACAAAGAAATGGCACATCCTAAGGAAAGCACATTGTAGGACTGGCTCTAGTGGCTGTAATTCTGCACCAAGGCTGAATTTGGGAAAGAGACTTCAGATACAGTATTAGGGGACCACTAAGGTCTATATAAAAGAGACTTCAGATACAGTATTAGGGGACCACTAAGGTCTATATAAAAGAGACTTCAGATACAGTATTAGGGGACCACTAAGGTCTATATAAAAGAGACTTCAGATACAGTATTAGGGGACCACTAATGCCTATATAAAAGAGACTTCAGATACAGTATTAGGGGACCACTAAAGCCTATATAAAAGCATCCAAAGAGCACCATGTCATTAGACCTTTAAGCACCATACTTAAGTGGACGTACTAAAGTATTCAAACAAAGTATTGCAAGTAGTTTATTTTAAAATGTACTACTCAAGTACTAAAAGTACAAGTATTGTTTTATGTAGTTATTAAAGAAAGCAGTCAAATTTTGAATATCATATTGTTGGAGTTAAACTTTTTACTTGGTATTAAGAGTAATTACAGGCAGTCACAAGCTACACATTGCTGAATATGAAGGTTTCTGAAATAAACCCCAAAAGGTGAAATGGTTAACATTCAGTACTCATTTCAGACTCAAACAACTCAGGAATAGCTTCATCTGCTGCAACAATAGCTAAATGGAAAGAGTACAAACTTACATCGTCTCTGACTTCTGAACAGGCGATCGCTGTGATGAAAAGAAACGCGAGGCGATCTCGGGGATTTCTTATGTAACTTACGTAATTATCATACATAACTAACGTAGCCGTAACTACACACAC